>NW_018479906.1:19573-63176 GCF_002113885.1 Mizuhopecten yessoensis | reverse complement strand
TTACTTGGAAATGGTTGAGATCCCCACCATATAACCATATATACAATTGCTGAGTATAAAGAGAGGAATGCACATTTGCTTCCAGGATGGCCCTAGCGGTTGGCCCCACCCTTGGAGACTTAACCCCTGGGTCATAACTTTGAAACGGTTGAGATCCCCAACCCAAAACTATATATACAAATGCTGGGCAAAAAGAGACAAATGCAGTCATGATATTAGAATTGATCCTGGGGTCTGGCCACAACCTTAGGGACCTAGTTTCTGAGTCACAGCTTGGAAACAGTTGAGATCCCCACCCCATAACCATACATAAAATTGCTGGGCATAAAAAATCAAATACAGATATGCTACAAGGATTGGCCGTGGGGTCTGGCATATTCCCTTGGATCTCATTTGGAGAATATTTTTCCATGACTGCTTAGATATCCAGGTGAGCTATACAGGCCCTCTGGGCCTCTTGTTATTATTATAAAAAACATACAAATTAGTTAAAACAAAATATATCTGATCAAGTAACACTACAAATCTAGCACTCTTTATACAGAGAATAATTTTGATGACATAACACTACCCACCATAATGCTCACGTTAAAGCTATACAAGTCCAACACAGTATGTTTGTATTACCCCTCATATAGATCAAACAAATACAATGTACTACAGCAAACTGAATTGTGACAGTGACTTAATTATAAAGTTACTGTAACTCTGTAAATACTGACCGATAGGAAGTATAGCAGAGCTTGCTGTCAGTAAATTATACTGCCACTGATTGTGTACTGTTTGTTTTGATTGCAAGATGGACTAAACTGTAGCTCTTACGATGTTGGGTATCGGTAAATCCTTGCACGTCATATAAAAACACGTCGTAATCTATATATTGATTTGTACTTTCCAGAGATCGTGTGCCATTTGTTTTGACCTCTGACATGGCCTTTGTGATAAACAATGGTGAGAAGAGAAGTGACCGCTTCCAGAACTTCATTGACCAGTGTTGCCAAGCCTTCAACATCCTCAGGAAAAACGCAAACCTTTTCCTGAACCTGTTTGCCCTGGTAACTTATGACCTCTAGTAACATCATACATAAAAACCTGTCTACTATCACCCTCCAGTAGATATCATCAATAAAAACCTGTCTGCTATCACCCTCCAGTAGATATCATCAATAAAAACCTGTCTGCTATCACCCTCCAGTAGATATCATCAATAAAAACCTGTCTACTATCACCCTCCAGTAGATATCATCAATAAAAACCTGTCTACTATCACCCTCCAGTAGATATCATCAATAAAAACCTGTCTGCTATCACCCTCCAGTAGATATCATCAATAAAAACCTGTCTGCTATCACCCTCCAGTAGATATCATCAATAAAAACCTGTCTACTATCACCCTCCAGTAGATATCATCAATAAAAACCTGTCTACTATCACCCTCCAGTAGATATCATCAATAAAAACCTGTCTACTATCACCCTCCAGTAGATATCATCAATAAAAACCTGTCTACTATCACCCTCCAGTAGATATCATCAATAAAAACACGTCTACTATCACCCTCCCGTAGATATCATCAATAAAAACACGTCTACTATCACCCTCCAGTAGATATCATCAATAAAAACACGTCTACTATCACCCTCCCGTAGATATCATCAATAAAAACACGTCTACTATCACCCTCCAGTAGATATCATACATAAAAACCTGTCTTCTATCACCCTCCAGTAGATATCATACATAAAAACNATAAAAACCTGTCTACTATCACCTTCCAGTAGATATCATCAATAAAAACCTGTCTACTATCACCCTCCAGTAGATATCATCAATAAGTCTAACAATCATATGTGGTTACATCTTGAGGAGTACTACATGTACACCCTTCTGTCAAATGTAGGTCACTGTGACCTATATCTTCTGCTTGACTGTTGGTCACTGTGACCTATCTCTTCTGCTTGACTGTTGGTCACTGTGACCTATATCTTCGGCTTGACTGTTGGTCACTGTGACCTATATCTTCGGCTTCACTGCAGGTCTTTGTGACCTATATCTTCTGCTTGACTGTTGGTCACTGTGACCTATATCTTCGGCTTCATTCACTTTTGTTTAGCTCTATTTCCATTAAACCTGGAAAAGCCCTGTTTGTATGTTTTACAAACTTTTCTTCTTTGTGTATGTGTAATCATCTTGTTTCAAATTGAGGTTATTTTTCTACTTGTAAGTTCTATTAATATAAGAAGATGCCAGTTTAAAACATCTTAGTTATTGGTGTGTGATGCTGAACTTGTATCTGAATTCCAGATGACGAGAGCAGGTATTCCTGGAGTTAGTGAGAATGCCGCCCTGTATATCCAGAAAGCTCTACTACCCAAACTGACCGACGCTCAAGCTTCTGCTATATTCACAAGGTAAACTAGACAATACCAGTCGGACAAATAGGCCACTTTTGAGTCACCCCTTCTTCAATAATCACCTTTGCTATGTCAGGTGAACCTTTTGGCGCAAAAGTTCATTAATATATAAACCTTAAGGATTTGTACTAGGACGCTGATATTTGGTGTGGCGGTTTCAGACGCATCCAGCATTTGTACATTGGAGCTAAGTCAGAAAAAAATATTCAAATTAGAAAACAATTTAATTGGTTATATGCAAATAAGCAAGTTCTACTGTTCTACATCAGTAGCTGTTTACTGTGTTGGAATTGTTTTCTAATTCTTCAGGAGTGGACAAATGCTTCTTTGTACTGACTTCTTTATTCCTTTTTTTGAGGAATTTTGATACGATAATTGTATGTTTCACATCTGTTTCTCTGACAGGATGATAGAGGACAGTCTGAAGTCTGTGTTTACACCGATCAACTTCTTCATCCACAACCTGGCCCAGCTTAAGTTCTCTAGTCATCAGGAAGGAGCACTACTGTCCTTTGTACCAAAGACCTACAGGTAATGTGATCAACTTTCTATAATTAGAGTTTAACATTTAATGATACTTTGTAGTGCAGGGGAGTCCAAAGACCTACAGGAAATGTGATTAACTTTCTATAATTAGAGTTTAACATTTACTGATACTTTGTAGTGTAGGGGAGTATTTTCCTTCCAAATATTATTTTATTTAGTTTATTAGTTTATTGCCTAGATATATTACAACTATACATGGACTGTCTGGAGGGATCAGTTCCAGTACACAAGCTTCCTCTCAGACAACTTACAATCATTATCACATTTCTCTCATTCATTTGTTATATTTTGCCTCCAATTGCAATTGGCAATACTGTATGTGTTCGCAATAAATATAACAGAAACTATCAATAATTACCATTTTTTTTTTATTAAAAACTCCCACAACAATAGCACATTACGTATACACTCACATTCATGTACATGAACCAGGTATATTAATGCAAAAATCTAACTTATCCAACTGTATTCTATATATAGATTCTTTGTTTGAAGTCATTTTATTTATGTCATAAAGGAATGTACTTACATTTTTGATAATTTTTTCCAGTGCCAACACGGATGGTAAATTGAAACATGTATCACTACACAGCTACCAGAAACGTTATGAGCCAGATAAACACTATGTAAGTCAACTCTAGTCTTTAATTTAGAAGTTGTAGCTATATCCCTCACTTAGGTAGAGAGGGATTAATGGAATCTCCCCCTACCTTGAGGGTGTGATAAGAAATCTCCAACACAAGGGGTGATGTTTTTGGTTGTCTAATCTGAGGCTCTGCCGAGGGTTAGACAACTAAAAAATCACCCCGAGGGTTGGAGATTTCTCTGTTACACCCTCAAGGTAGGGGATGATTATTTTTCTCCCATCCTATGATTTCAGTCACAGCTCCACCGACAGTAGTCTGCCATGTGGGGTATGCATATCGTCTTTCACTTTTGATGACATCACACTTACCGATGATGCATTTTAATGATGTCACAATTGAACATGTGCTAATCGGCACGAGGCTATCTCCCCCTAGGGGGTGACAAGCTGATCTTTCCCTGCCAAAACGGAAGACACACCTGTGAAGAGTGGGAGAAATATATATCTATTGCTATGTCTGTGTGTCCATCTGTTTATCTCTTCATAGCATCAATCTTGTGTACATGATGTCTCACAAACTCCTTGACAAATTTAGTTAATATTTACACCATAGTGTGATATTATAAAGTACTACACTTGTATAAATTTTGAAGTTTAAAGGGTCAAAGGTCACATTTGACCACTTCGGACAGGTGGGGGCTATATCTATGTGAGCCCCTCTCATTTTGTTTTTATTCAAATTACCAATCAGCAAACTCCAATTGAAAATCTTTCATATCAACTTACCAATAACATGGAAGATGTTATCTAAATTTTTATTTATTTATTTCAGATTTTTATCTTCAAAGTGGAACGAGAAAGCCAAAAATTGCCTACATATGTCTTCCGACATTATTCTGAACTGGTGGAGTTCCGCACTCGTATAGTAGAGCTCTTCCCATTGGTCAGTTGGCCACCTCTTCCAAGCAGGTAAATAGTTACTGTGTATCAGTGACATTGGTATAATAGCATCTCTGGCCCCCTTGAGGGTGAGATAGGGGAATCTCAACCCGAGGGGGGAGATTCTTTAGTTGCCTAACAGGAGGCTTCACCGAGTGTTTGGCAACTTAAGAATCTTTCCCGAGGGTTGAGATTTCCCTATCTCGCCCACAAGGTTGTGAATGATTCTTTTTCTCTTACCCTGTTCATCCATTGTGTATCATATATACAATGTAATGATAACGTTACATGCTAAAATTCAGGGTTGACGTGATGTTGATGGATTGTTGACGTGACGTCATTGTATTGTTGAAGTGACGTCATACCATTGTTATGAATAGGGGAATCCCCCCGTCTGAACCCTAGGGTGAGACAAGGAAATCTCACACCGGTAAAAGTGGGGATACACCTGTCCAGGATAAGAGAAATATGAAGTAACAATAGGTATTAAAACCTTTTCTGTAATTTGTATACAATACAATACATGTACTTTGTATATACAGTTTTGCAGTCCTATGTGTTTAGATACTGTACACCGGGAAACTTTCACCTTTGTCAAACTTTCGCCCTTCACCCATACAATCATGTTAGGCCCTAAGTTTATATCGCCCCTCACATTACTTTGTATATCATGCTGTATACTAACATTCACTTCATTATTTAATTCGCACTCATCACGGAGGGCAAAAAAGGAGAAAATTCAAAAATTAAACCAAATATCAAAATATTTGATTTTTAGCTCAAGCTGGTCCGAAGGACCAAGTTGAGCTTATGCCATACCGTGGCGTCCATTTTCCGTACGTCCGTACGTCAACAATTTCTTTAAACGACTTCTTCTTCTTAACCACTGATTGGAATTCAACTAAATTTGACTGGAAGCATCCCTAGGTGGTGGGAATTCAAAATTGTACAAATGGTGGGGCTGAGGGGCAGGGCCAAAAGGGTCAATTTGGATATATTGATTTAAGCGACTTCTTCTCTGGAACTAAGAAATGGATATCAACCATATTTGACTGGAAGCATCCCTAGGTAGTGGAGATTCAATATTGTACAAATGGTGGGGCTGACCCCCTAGGGGGCTGAGGGGCGGGGCCAAAAGGGGGCAATTTGGCTATATTGCTACAAACAACTTCTTCTGTAGAACTATGCACTGGATATCAATCATATTTGATCAAAAGCATTCATGGGAGNCCCCCCCCCCTCCCCCAATAAAAAGCTAGTAACTACACATATATGGCAGTGTGTGTTTGGGTAACATACAGGTGCTCTCCGTATAGAGTTTGTTTATTCAATAAGTTTTCGATTGATAAAGTCCCACTCGCTTTAAAACTTAACACCGTCTTACACGGAGTAAACACACAGTTAAAGATTGTTCTTACAGGATCTTTTTGTCTACCAGAGTCCACAAATGTTTCCTATAGTGAAATAAACATTAGTTTAAAACTCCTCATGTCTTGGTGTAAAACACATTTTTACATTTTCAGCATTTTTAACTTAAGGTTCAACAAGCCCCCTAAAAGAGTTAATAGTCACCCTAAATTTCAACCCCATGGCAAGTCATATTCAAATATTCTATCACAAATCGGAATAAATGTATATATATGTAATTTAAATACATTGAACTTGTACATGAGCTATTAAAAAGGTATATAACCAGGTCAACAAAGTCAAAAATACGACGTTAAGGCTGATGTTATGATAAAAGTTGCTCACCAGATTTATAACATGTCAATCTCCTAAGTGACCCAACTTAATGTTACGAAATGACATGTTATTTGAAGATCATTTATATACCTAGGTCATGCGGGGCTTTATTTCTCTTTAACTATGTGTGGTGATGCATACAAGCCTCACAAGAAGGTGATTGTTGCTGTGGGAATGTACAAAAATCATAGTAAAACGTCCGTGTAACATATTTTACCGGTATATATGTGTAAAATCATAGACATTTGACCATAAATACAACTTAAACTTCATATAAAATGTCCTTTCTTAACATTCAATGTTGTAATAAAAGAGCTAGATTTGTTATAAACATTATCGTACTTTTCAGCTTCAATGTTTATAACATGTCTAGTGCATTCATATAATCACATAATGTTATCAAATGGCACATCATCTAAAGTTCATTTATCAATCAAGGTTACTTAGCCATTGTTTTCTTATTTAAAATTTGCTAAAATGTATAACCAGGAGATTTTATTATGATTTATGTGGTTTCGCATGGCAACATCTATCTTTATTTGTGGTCAGAATTCCTCTCAACAGCTAGTAGAAGAGAAATAAAGCTCTGCATGACCTAGGTATATAAATAAACTTAAGATTATGGGTCATTTCCCAGCATTCCGTTGGGTTGCAAAAGAGAGTGACATGTTATAAGTCCAGTGAGGTATTTTTATGAAAACATCATGCAGCCTTAATGCCTTTTTTTGAGTACGTTAACCTGGCTGTGTATTTTTTGTATGGCCAATGTACAAGTTCAATATATACAAATAACATATGTGAGTTCCGATTTGTAATTGAGGTCTTTGAACATGACTTACCAGGGGGTTGGAATTTTAGTTGACTACGTCATCTTTTAGGGGGCTTGTTGAACCTTAACATACCATGAGTAAGATATTTTTCAAAAGATTCAGAATATATTGTTTGCCTTTTTTAGATTTTCATATCATTTTCATTTTCTAGATTGGTCATTGGTCGGTCACAAGTCAAGTCAGTAGCCGAGTCCAGGAAGCCAGAGATAGAAAAATTTCTTGCTGAACTTTGGCAGAAAACTGCAGAGATAAAAGAGGTATGTTGTACTGTTAAATTTGTAAAGTATTTTGATCAGTTTCATAGTGTGATGTTTCATTGTGTAACGGAAGTGTTTGGATTTATTCTGTGGATTAACTGGAATATTCAGACATGTTTTATAGAGTAAATGGAATAGTAAGATATGTTTAGGGAGTTATTGAAGTGTCTATATTTGTATGAAGTATTTCAAGTGTTATAGCTGACAGCCAATACCATAGTATTAAAACACTTAACATATTTGTTTACAGCCAGCACTGAAGTATTTAAACAAATTTGAAAAAAAAAACTTTGTATAGGAAGAAAGTTAAATTAATCAAATATATATTTTTCCCCAATCCTTACTTTCAGAGTGATCTGGTATACACGTTCTTCCACACACTACTGCGAGACGAACAGGAATCACAGATTGAGAAACTGGACACACAGAAGAGGAGAGGTAAGATTGTGGCTTCCTATACACTGCTGATCATTGAACCCTGAGGCCTGATCAGTGTATTTTGTTTCCCTCTGATAAACATTGGTAGATACTGCCATACTATAGTCTAAATAATCTGTCTCCAGTAAAACTACTTCCAAAATCAGTAAGGTAACAAGGCTTTGTATTTTACATCATGGGAGATAAATAAAAAGGGAAGCAAACAAACAGAGGTATAAAGAAAGGAAAAGTTTATAAAGATATTTATAAAACAATTTCTGTGTTTTCTGTTACCTGTAGGATAGCGATATGCTGCCATACATGTATATAAGTAGTAGGTTGAGAGGTATGCTGTTTACAAACTATCACTAACTTGTCTTGCTTTTGCTCGGGTACATAATAAATTAATAAGCTACCCTCACAAGAAATGCCTGTGAACTTATGCTATGGCATAATGACTGTATTATTTAAAACACCTTACTCTTAAGAACCATAATGCCAAAAGTCATGACTTTTAACCTGCAGCTTAATGATGGTTGGGTTAGTTTTATTCAGGTGAATGACTATGGCTCACTTTCAATTTCTTAATTATTAAACTAGTCCATTTGATGGAAGCTAAGTATTTAAAATATTCCAGAGATTGATTTGTCCAATCCAACATTCAAGCCATGCAAATATGATGTAACCATTTGGTAGTTCAAATATTATTAAAGTGTCTATTAATTGAAACACTATTCTCAGCCTTGTTAAGACATTTATAGGCTGTGCTTTACAATATTACCATTGAAACAAAATTATTTCTATACTTTGGGTTGTTTTATACAAAATTTTACAGCATAAAGATTTTAAGGAAATATGATCAATGACCTACTAATGCTTACTTTTTGTATATTTAAAAAAAAAATGAAATCATAATAAATTTTAGGTAAAGGATTGAAAAGGAAATCTGAAGACCACATACAGTAAAACACACACAAATTTTGTAAATGTGCATGTATTTCTCAAAAGATTACACTTGAAAATTTGTGTTAACAATTTGTTCCACTAACGAAACTTGGGACTACCTGACCCATACGTACACTTTATGTTCCAGTAAATCCTGTTCAGCTTATCCAGCATCCGAACCAGTTTGGCCAGCTCAAGCTGTCCCTTCTGTATTCAAAGGAATCCCTCATGGTCAACATCATGCATGCCAGGAACCTGGTCAGTCATCATCTGATGTGTTTATGCCCCTGCCACATAGTGGAGGGGTATTAGAGGATTTCATGTCTGTTTGTCCCTTGGTTTGTCTGTCCTTATGTACATACACTAGCTTGTTTACACTTTGTATTCTATAACTCTAATAGGACAAACCCAGCAATCATCAAACTTCATATATGGAGATGTAGCGAAGAGTACTACACTGTTATTTGAAATGTAGGTCACTGTGCCCTGTAATTTCAACTTTGCTGAATTTCTATAGATAATGGTTTTGATTCCATTTCCTCCAAGAGGGAGTGAGGGTATATCAATGTTTAACAGGCATTTTCTAATGTAAATAATTTTAATTCATTAGATATAACCCATATCACTGTAATCACTTGTGAAATCTGGTTTGTCTGTCCAGTGTATTGAAGAGTTTTCAAGAAAAAGACCCCAGCAAAACTTTGATTTTTCTCACATTAAGTTTCTTAAATAATTGTTTCAGTTTTTCTACACATTAACTTAATCAAATAACGAAACCTCGTTATACTGCCAGCATTTGTAAAGAGAAATGTTGGCATTATAAAGGGGTTTTGCGATAACCTGATGGAAACATATTAAGGAATCGTTAAGAAAACAAGAAAAAATGGGACAGTGGAATATGTTGGCAGTAAAAGAGTCGGCCAGTAAAGTGAGAGGCATTATATTGATGTTAACTGTATGCCCAGATTCTGATGAAACTGGGTCGTTATTCATATTATACCAAGACAAAGGCTAAGTTTAAAGTTGAATGAAATCTGTGCTTGACAATTGACAAATATTTAATATTCTGCCCCTGTGGTACTATTGTTAACTTTGACAATGTGTTTGTCAGTCTGCTTCAAAAGGCATTGTATACATTGTATAACTTTGGACAAATCATTTGATAATATGCACACAGTACAAGGTAATAATTAAAGAAACTTTTCTACTATAGGTTGCTAGATTTATTTAAAATAAAATATATAAATGGATCAAAGAGAATTGTTGGTGGTTATGCTAGTATGAATGCCAATCAGCTCCATACTGGAACATAGAACATGTGTAACGGCTTTGATACCATCTCTGGTTGATTAATTTAGTCCTGTGGTGAATGGAAAGAACTAAGACAATTAGACCCAATATCATTTTATACTTACTTTCTCTCCAGCCTGGTACTCCTGTGCCGCCGAGTCCCTATGGTAATTTTATACTTACTTTCTCTCCAGCCTGGTACTCCCGTGCCGCCGAGTCCCTATGTGAAAACCTACGTACTTCCTGACCCAGAAAAGCAAACAAAACAGAAAACAAAGATAGTCAAGTCGTCAACACACCCAACCTATAATGAAGTGGTAAGATTTCTTATAAATGTATATATTTCATCCACCCACTTATACGATTAAATGAGACAGTCATGAAATTGCTGCACATATTTCTTGTCCAATTATTGGTATCTGCTCACCCAGAAGCTAAATCTGTTTATTTAACACTTTAATTTCTGGAGGTTAACCAGAATTGCATTGAGGACTTGACACAGTTATTAAGATATAGAGTGCTCTAAAAATATTATTACCATGGAGGCATTAATATAAAATATAAAAGTCAATCTCTGCAGATATTTTGTTTGTAAAATACGTCTTTCAATGCACTCTACTGATTTACAGTTTAAGTTCAAAATTTGAATATTGAAAAAAAAGAAATACTAAGAAAAAACAGAAATTCAGGTGTTGAACTTGGAATCTGTCAACTATGGATCATACACAAATAGCAATGTTTCCTTGCTAGGACTGTAACTCTAAGCAAGAAAAACTTAACTCATTCACCCCTGAAATTTCATAATGAATTATTCCAACCTTTGAATTGGAAGAGTTCAAATGTGTCTTCAGGGGTAAATGAGTTAAGTATATGGGAAAACTCCAAGTTGAATAAACAGCTGTGAAGTGAGAGTTTTCTTTGAGATTTTAAATTTTGCAGTGGTACTCTTTACCTTAAAGATAATATCTTTTTAAAGAAAATTTACATTTAATAACATTATGTGATTATATGAATGCGCTAGACATGTTATAAACATTGAAGCTGAAAAGTACGATAATGTTTACAACAAGTCTAGCTCTTTTATTACAACATTGAATGTTAAGAAATGACATTTTATATGAAGTTTAAGTTGTATTTATGGTCAAATGTCTATGATTTTACACATATATACCGGAAAATACTTAGGATATCATAATTAATAAATTGATACAGTAAACTTTGTTTAGAATTATTTTAGGGGACCTTTAAGTAATCTGTTTCTATATGGCTACATGTACTTGAAATGGTTATAGAATTTGATGTTCATAACAATTTGTTACTGGGGACAAAGATCTCACTTTGTTGTAAGCAAGAATTCACACAAAGCAGATTTATATTGAGCATTTTGCTGTGTACAACAAATACTGAAATTTAAATGTATCATGTATTTGTAGATTGAGTACAAAATGGCATTGTCAGATCTTCAACACAGGACATTACAAGTGAGCGTATGGGACCATGATATTATGAAGGAGAACAGTTGTCTGGGGGCAATCTACATCAAGTTACGTAGCCAAAACCTAACCACAGAGACCGTCAACTGGTTTCAACTCCACAACATACAGATCACCGATTCCTCCACACTGGCATAAAGTAGAAATAGCGGAACATACAGATCACCGATTCCTTCACACTGGCATGAAGTAGAAATAGCGGAACATACAGATCACCGATACCTCCGCACTGGCATGAAGTAGAATAACAACAGGTACTGGACTCAAACTCCTCGACACAAATGCAGAGAGCCTTGTACTAACTGGCATTAAGACTTCTCCACAAAATGTGTGTCATGTTTCTTATATGAAAAAGGAAAACAAATGGACTCTGTTGCCAATGTGAATTCAAACTGTATAGCAGATTCCTGCTTGATTTTAGTGTGGAATAGAGGTTGCCAACCTTATGAAACCAATAACAGAATTCTACAAAAGTTAGATATTGATTTTTATAACACTATGTATGGTGTATGGTCGTTTGAAATCTTTACATTAGCGTAAATGTCATAATCTTTATAAATTATTGGTAATAATATTTTATTTCATCTCTAGTCTAAAAATGTACATTTTGTATATAAATATTGACACAGTTTACTGAGTATGATGTCAAGAATTTGTTATTTTAAAAAATACTGTAAAAGTCTTTTATTTGTGGTGTCTAATTTTAGCAGATTTGCTTAAGTGTCAATTTTTTATGGGATCTGTATTTTGCGGATTTGAGATGAAGTGACATGGCACAATGTTCTGAAGTAAAAATGGATTAAATTGCTTTTTATTTCATTGGTTGAAATTTTGGTTTAAAAAAAATTCTCCTGCAAAAATCTTGAAAAATAGAACCAAGTGGAAAAAGTCATCTTTATAGTAAAACTTTGGCAATTATTTTTAGCTCACCTGGTCCGAAGCTTTGCCATACCGCAGCGTCATCCGTCCGTCGTTTTTGACTAAATTTGGTCTGGAGCATCATTGGGCCAAGGGGACTAAATTTTCTATAAACAGTGGGTGAGGCCCTTCTGGGGGCAGAGGGGAGGGGCCCAAAAGGGGAAACATAGCAAATTCTTCAAAATCCTTCTTCTTCTGTAGGAATGACAGGATTTTGTCCAATATTTGGCAGAAGCACCCTTTGGAGAAGGGTTACCAATTTTGTATAAACGGGGGGTCTGTCTTCCCTTGGGGCAGAGAGGCGAGGCCCAATAAGGGATATAGAGGAATAGCTTTAATATCCTTCTTCTTCTGTTGGGATGAATGTCTTTGACCAAATTTGAACAGTAGCATCCTATGGGGAAGGGAAATCAACTTTGTTTAAATGGTGGGTTTGGACTCCCTGGGGGCAGAGGGGCGGGGTCAAATAGGGAAAATAGAAAAATAGCTCTAAAATCCTTCTTCTGTAGGAATGACAGGATTTTGTCCATATTTTGTCTAAAGCATCCTTGGGTGAAGGGGACTTAATTTCTGGCAACATCTGGCTATTTTAACTTCAATTTTGCTAACATTTCCAGGTGAATGATACAGGCCCTCTGGGCCTCTTTTTAAGAGATAAATTGTTTATATTTTGTTACATTAATTATATTGTTACAGAGAATACTTTAGTGCTAGAATCACTGCTGAGACAACATTAAACACAAACATCTCATCATGTACATTTTTCATAGATTTGCCATTGTAGTTTACTGTCAGATATTTTTTCTTGTGGACCACATGAACGTCTGTGTATACATGTTATATCAGTTTATAAAGTAAGAATTAATCGTCAGCTGCTGAACTGTCCTGGTGTAAAATATACATGTTTATAAATAACTCGGAATATTCATAAACCTGTGTAAACAGATCCCTTTGTAATCCTCACAATCACGTTGTGTGTTTACATACCTTTACTGTGACCAGTTAAGATATAAACTGACCGCTGCATTTAAAGGTTGTCATTGTATAATTAGTGTTTACTGTTTTTTTGGTTTTTTTATGATACCACAATATTTTGAAGTATTTTGTTGAAGTTATTTAATACCACAAAACTAGTGTCAAAAACAGTTGAAAAGGGAAAGTAAGGACAGAATGAAAACATACTTAAATTCTTGGCACAAGAACTGTTGCCCCACTATAGAACTGTTGCCACTTGGGAGGATGGATTAATAAAGTCAGATTTAAACAGTAAAGAGATGATTTGTGGGTTGACACTTTGACAGCGACATCCACTCCTTGGTCAAACTTACTAGTGCTTTCTCAAACTTGAGAACAGGCTTAAATTTTGTTAACTGCATTATCTTGCAACGGCAGAGTGATGAATACTAAAAAAGGATTTTGTGCCCCATAAATACAGAATTATCTCCTTTTGTTAATTTTTTGTTTTTCTGGATCATTAATCCTGCACTATTACACTTACTTCCACTAAACTTGTTATGCTTCTGTATCTAGAGTTGCGTAGTGTCGCTCACCAATTTCAGGATGTTTTATTTCTTGTTAGGAAAGTCTTGACAACAATAACATAATCGCTACATCCATAGACTGGTGAGGACTATGGATTGCTTGAAAAGCTTTGCGTTGTTGTAAATATACTATTACAGTAAAATTCGAACGTTTTATTTGTAAATACCCTCCACCAGTCAGGTCAGAATGTTTTTAGGATCCTGATGACTTTATCCTATGATGTCCTTTTTTCCTGAACAGACATTTACGTTATACATGTGTCCAGTTTTTCTTCCTCATTCTATATGTGCCAATTTCAGCATGATCAATATGTGTACCAGCAATATTTTTTGTTTATTCTTTCCATATTGACATATGCACATCTTTCAGTGATATCCATTATAACGTGATATATTATTTGACCCATCCAATTATTTGTACATTTTACATTTGTAAACATAGTCATCCATTATTATGCTGATGGAGTTGTTATCATATGATGGGGAAATACTGTTAAATGTTCCCCTATGTAAATTAGATATTGTTATTGTATAATATAATTATCTCCATTGCAATAGATAACCAGGAACTTGTTCTTCACAGCCTGATAAGCTTAACAAATTTGAAACAAAACAATTCAAAATTCAATTTTTCAGAAATGTTTAAAAAAATGTTTTTTGTTTTTCTGTCTGTAGGTGATCATTTGATTCTCTATGGATACAGTTTTTGTTTATGAATTTAATATTTTTAAACATATACTTGATGGAAATATTTTGTGACGTCTTTGTTAAGCTAACCAGGCATTGATGTAATTATTGTTTATTTTTTTACTAGGTAGTTATTTGTTGCTTGTTCAAGACATATTAGATGTATACAAGTGTTAGATTTTGTTTGTATGTATTCATAACAGCGCACCAACACCAAAATTCATTTTTGGAGACAATATAATCAATAATTTTACCTGATTATAATTTTTAGACATTCTGCAATAGATCATAATTGCAATAAAGTCAGATTTCAGGGCTAAGAAAGCTGTCACCATCACCTGTGCTTTGTTTAAGTATCTAAACAATGGTACCAATACTAATTGTCTCTGCTACCCTGTCTTTATACAATTATTTTACAGTTGTTCATCTAGTAAATTAACCATGTCTGCATAATGGATGTATTTACCTGGGGTAGAATTTTTAAGTTACTGAAAGGTTGTTTAGGGATTTAACATATACAGCATATAAACAGCATATACAGCATACAAACAGCATATACAGCATATAAACAGCATATACAGCATATAAACAGCATATACAGCATACAAACAGCATATACAGCATATAAACAGCATATACAGCATATAAACAGCATATACAGCATACAAACAGCATATACAGCATATAAACAGCATATACAGCATATAAACAGCATATACAGCATACAAACAGCATATACAGCATATAAACAGCATATACAGCATATAAACAGCATATACAGCATACAAACAGCATATACAGCATATAAACAGCATATACAGCATATTCAAAATTCAAGAGTTCACTCCTAAAATCCCATTCATGTTCTCTGCGCTCTTACAGACGATGCCAGCTGACTAGTCCTATATACCTGTGATCTCAGTGAAATGCTGCACGGGTAAATCCCTTTGGTAATCTCCAAGACAGCGCTGTTCATCAGCATTGTGATAGGTCTGTCTTTGGATGTCTTAGGATGTCTAGTCTAATTGCTAACCTTGAGTCTGTTATTTTGTCATGACACATTCCAAGGACGCAGAGTGGATAGGTTAACAGGAGAGCAAAGCCCTTGGTTTTCAAAGATAACTTCTACAGGGATATCTGATGATAACATCTACAGACATATCATATGATAGTAGTGTTTTACTGAAGTTCTAAAGCAATTAATGACTCACACTATACAGGTATACCAAGCTATGATAGCCCTTCTTACAACTGTAAAGGGAATGGAATTATTCCTACATGAATTCCTACCTGTATTCCTACCCGAATTCACAAATGTTTTTTAAATATTAGTGCTGTGGGAAATAGATAACTGACCATGGAGTTAAATTATCAATGGTCTAAGCTACTTTTGTTTCTGAATTCTAGTTAATAAGTTTAACTTTCGTTGCTGAAAGGGTAAGTCTTACACAAGGTCTATATGCCTACAGTGTTAATGTGAGGAACAGTTTCCCTGTTTAGTTATGTGAAATGTTCTGATGTTCTTGGCACACTTGGCACAAAGTGCCTGTGACTTTATATGGTGGGAGGCAGCATTCATCTTCCTGCGATCAATTTTTATCATTGAAGGTACCAGGGTCTTGATATTTGGTCCTTGACATACAGTGCTGTAAAGTTTCCTTATATAAATCTGTTTACCTGGATTTCAACCCGATCTGTTGTGAAGGTGTCCAGAATGGAGAAAATTTTACAATTCTGCTTTTAATGAATATTCAGGTAAGCCATACTGGCCTTCTGTGCCTCTTGTTATAGTGTATTGTATATAAAATTGATTTGACAGACAGATCAGTGCATTCAACTAGCTGTTATTTTATCTGAGTTGTTTCTATTTTTCGGTTTTGATTCTAATGATCAAAAATTGGAACTTAAGATTAAACAAACCTTTTATCCGTGAGTTGAATATGAAAATTGAAATTCTCCAAACTTTTTTTTCCATTTACTGGTATTTGGCTTTTAATAGTGCTTATTTTGTATAACAGAAAATGAGTATCAGAAAATGTTTGAATTTTGTGACATTTACAATAAGGTCACTGTTTATGGTTAATGTAAAGCTTACTCACAGCCGTTTACTGTTAAATGGTAAAAAGAGAATGCAGTTGGTGACCAAGGGGGGCCAGTTCAGGAAAAAGGATTAGTGCAGCAAATTCAGTATAAAATTCCATTATTGTAAAAATAAATCCAATCATGATAGAATTATCAAACTTCGTGATTAAAGTATTTAATCACAGATTTTGCAATTAAACATTCGAATCTAATCTAATTAAGATACAGGGAGTTGAAAAATTCATTTCAGTTTTAAAATATTTTTATAGCAATTTATCCACACAATCTTACATAACTACCACTATCATCATATTGATATGTCTGAACTTTTAATCAGAAGTGGTTGCCTATATATCAGGATCAATTAGCATTTGTTCCTCGCAGTCTGTATGATTGTCTATCACTATACTGTTGTCTATAATATTAACATCATTATACCTGTTTTTAAAAATTTGGATGTAAGATAAAGCAAATTAGATTACAAAGTGCAATATTCACGAATGTCAATCACTCAAGTTGGTGACTTGCTGGAACATGGATAATCTGTGGTATACATGTAATGTTCTTTGGTAAACTGTAAATTGTACATGCAATTCTGCTTTTTTAATTTTTAAACATACATACATTTTCCTGATTGTGTTCAATTCAAGTACTAAAGATTAATAGGGAAACCAGAAGCTTTGTTTAAATGTTTCTAAATAAATGATTGCTCCAGATAATTAAAATTTTGATCAACTTAAGTTTGATTAAATTTGAAGGATGACACATGAAGTATATTTGATTTAGATAGGTTTGAATGCTCCAGGCAAACTTAGGACTAAGAATATTGAATTATGATTTTATTATGTACACAATTATTAATGACAATTGAAATTAACCTGTAGTATTTTTTTGTAAGAATGATTCGAAATGCATTTATACCATATGTCAAAATTATACCGGATATATGATGTATTTATGGAACGTCCAGCCCACCCCTCATGTGCACCAAGCTTTAACAGCTTTGAGAGTAAAATAATCACTGAAGCTTACTCTGTAGATAGCTTCTATTACTGTATATTGAATTTGATTACATTTTTGACTGTGATATCATTATCATAACCTTGATAATAAAACCATTTTTCACACTTTGTCTTTATGCTTTTTATTAACAAACATGATGTCAGTGATAATATTTTTAGTGTAAAAGCTACTTGTATAGAGTATCTGAGCGGATTTTCATTAAATATAGCTTGAAACACTGTAAGTCCAAGGGTAGCTAAGGGGACATTACGGTAAAGATTGTTCATTAAAAATCATACATCTTTTGAATCGGCAAAAGTTTCCAATTCGGTCCATGGTTCCAACCAACCTTTCAAGCTACAGGCCACATATCCTTATTCAAGCGTTGTGGTTCATTTAGAGTTGTTTGAAGAACTTACCTTATGGGCCTGTGACTTTGAATGTGGGAGATCAGGGTATAAACCACACGTTATCACCTCACCCCAGCAACATAATGTCAAACATGACTACGCATGGCCTCATGGTTAAGTAGAAGTCATTTGAAGATTTCTACACATTGGCCTCTCTGGTATTGATTGTACATAGTAGGTAAGTGTCATAACATTGATAAAAAGATAGGCTTTCATGTGTTAAAACTCAATAAGAAATCTTGACTTAGGCGTTATGGCTCCTAAGACAAACTCCAGTACTGAAGACTGAGTTCCTGTAAACTGTAGAGTGGTTATTGTAACATGCCGACCACCCCACACCACCCCAACCCTGCATTTACATAGCAGAAAACAGCTCTATTGTAAGTGAGCTTCAAGCTCACATAATGTAATACGACAATATTTAATCACTATATCAGCTAGGCAGGATACTTAGGGATTATGCATCTACCCGAGTTCTAATACAGAACAACTTGGATCAAGCGGAATGATAACACAGCAATGATTTGGCCAAAATTAACCTAATTCATATTGCATAGCGATTTATTTTGTTCCCTACTGGGACAACAGAGTCAACAATACAAAATAAAGCTTGGCGAACCGAACATATTTTAATATATATGCAATCAGTAGCTATATTATAAAAACGACAATAAGTCTTGATCATAACCATCTCCCTTTAAATAAAGGGGTCATATTATTTACTTGTTCTTCCGGTCAAACTTCCAGTTCCTAAAAAATATATTGCTCCCATCCTGTTACATTTATGACATTCATGGTGAGATGACACTTTAAGAATATCTGCATTACTCACAGAAGGTGCGTCGTGTACTATAATTATAATCTCCCACATAGGTGCGTCGTGTACTATAATTATAATCTCCCACACAAGGTGCGTCGTGTACCATAAATATAATCTCCCACACAAGGTGAGTCGTGTACTATAATTATAATCTCCCACACAAGGTGCGTCGTGTACTATAATTAAAATCTCCCTCAGAAGGTGCGTCGTGTACTATAATTATAATCTCCCACACAAGGTGGGTCGTGTACTATAATTATAATCACCCACAGAAGGTGCGTCGTGTACTATAATTATAATCTCCCACATAGGTGCGTCGTGTACTATAATTATAATCTCCCACACAAGGTGCGTCGTGTACCATAAATATAATCTCCCACACAAGGTGAGTCGTGTACTATAATTATAATCTCCCACACAAGGTGCGTCGTGTACTATAATTAAAATCTCCCTCAGAAGGTGCGTCGTGTACTATAATTATAATCTCCCACACAAGGTGGGTCGTGTACTATAATTATAATCACCCACAGAAGGTGCGTCGTGTACTATAATTATAATCTCCCACATAGGTGCGTCGTGTACTATAATTATAATCTCCCACACAAGGTGCGTCGTGTACCATAATTATAATCTCCCACACAAGGTGCGTCGTGTACTATAATTATAATCTCCCACACAAGGTGAGTCGTGTACTATAATTATAATCTCCCACAATTATAATCTCCCACACAAGGTGCGTCGTGTACTATAATTATAATCTCCCACACAAGGTGAGTCGTGTACTATAATTATAATCTCCCACAATAGGTGCGTCGTGTACTATAATTAAAATCTCCCTCAGAAGGTGCGTCGTGTACTATAATTATAATCTCCCACACAAGGTGGGTCGTGTACTATAATTATAATCACCCACAGAAGGTGCGTCGTGTACTATAATTAAAATCACCCACAGAAGGTGCGTCGTGTAATATAATTAAAATCACCCACAGAAGGTGCGTCGTGTACTATAATTAAAATCTCCCACGGAAGGTGCGTCGTGTACTATAATTAAAATCTTCCACATAGGTGCGTCGTGTACTATAATTAAAATCTTCCACAGAAGGTGCGTCATGTACTATAATTAAAATCTCCCACAGAAGGTGCGTCGTGTAATATAATTAAAATCACCCACAGAAGGTGCGTCGTGTACTATAATTATAATCTCCCACACAAGGTGCGTCGTGTACTATAATTAAAATCACCCACAGAAGGTGCGTCGTGTACTATAATTATAATCTCCCACAGAAGGTGCGTCGTGTAATATAATTATAATCTCCCACAGAAGGTGCGTCTTGTAATATAATTCAATTCACTCATAGAAGGTATGCCCTGTACTACAAATTAGTCACCCACAGATGGTGCGTCGGAACTCTTATCAAACACCCAAAATGTACTCTAATTGGTCACTTCAAATTTTATCTTAAGGCAAAATGTCAGTTGAGTTGAGATTGTTTTGAATTTCATCAAAATCTTGTTCTGGCATAATATTTCAGCTGTTCAGCATATCTTGTTCAGGAATTCAGGATTATCCATTGCACAAAATAACATACATAGTGTTCTAATGTAAAGTCAATGTGATAAAGGTCAAATAAGCGTTAAATTTATTTTTCTCGTGAACAAAATGCATTATTTACTACTGAGCAGCTAGGAATAAGATGTATATGAAAGGAAGCAACCATTTGCGCAACAAATATAATCTCTAGTCATTATTAATTTAACAACCTCTTGTTATGTTAATAAAGCTATCGGGGTGTCACAAAAATCTGTAAAGCTCTTCCATTTATCAAAGCCAACATGGCAGATAATGTTCTTGAATGTTATAAAAGGTGAAATAAATTGCAGAAAAACGGTGTCCATAACCACTTAAATCTCTTCTAATCATCATGGTAAAACGTGCATCCCCAGAAGTATGTTATCCTTAACCCTTTCACCACTGTAGACAATAATGAACACGTCAAGATCAATGCATGGTAGAGTCTACTAAAGTTACATAGGAATGAAAGGGTCAGACCTGAATATATAACACCAAAATACTTTCTTTCTGAGTAACGTAAAATTACATTATATATCATCACCAATAATGGTACATTCCCCTTTTAAAATTCTGTCAAAGTCCTATACTCGAAATACTTTTTAAGATGTTTCATCTGGTAGATTGCCCAAGGTCCATATTCCTCGACAATGTGCTCTTCTCCCTTTCCTGTAGCCTTGGTCATGAAATTCAAACCAATGTCTCCTTCATACCGTGGCTCCAAGAAAAACGGAATCGAGAATCTATCAACTCCGATGTCAATCACTCGGTGTCGTGTTGCTTTGAAGCGCCCTCCCATCATGCGTGAAAAGACATCCCCGATGTTCATGATGAGACTCCCAGGACGTGGCTCAATCTCTGCCCACTTTCCATCTGTCGTGAGCACCTCCAAACCTTTGTAGTTAAATGTTGTCAGCAGGGTGAGAAAGTTGGAGTCTGTGTGGTCCGGGGTCGTTACGACTTTCCCATCCTCAATCCGAGCATTCGGTGGTGGGTTTCCATTCCAAGGTGGATAATGGATCAAGCGGAATGTAGAACAAGGCCGTTTGGAAAATATTTCATCAAATGAAAACTCATCAATTCCAAGACCGATTGACGTGAGTCGTAAAATCTCCAGAGACAGTTGGTGCAAAACCTCGTAGGTATCCAACAGGAATGTTTTGAAAGGGAAGCTGCCATCTTCTTTTGGCCAAACTGATGGTTCATAAAACCAATTACCTGGTGCAACCTCTGGGTCATTGGGTTCAATATCTTTTCCAAATTCAAACCCTTCCTTTCTACTTGGCTCGTCTTTCCCTACAGGAAAATATCCTCGATAAATGTTGGGGTTTTCGGAATTCCAAATTTTCCGAAGCAGACCTTTTTTCACTTCTTCTGGTTGTGTGAAAAACCACTGACAACACTTGTACAGTTGATCAAAGTCAACACCTTTAACATTGTTGATAAACAAAAAGCCTGTGTTCTCCAGGGCATGCACAACACTCTTTGCTAATTCCTGTCTGTGGCTTTTGGCTTTTGCCATATCGACTATGGGTAGCTCAAAATTCTCAGGCATTTCGATTCTCTGAAATAACAATAATCAGATTTTAGCATATAGTATTACTTAAGCTGTAATTAACAATTAAACATGCCAGTTGTTCACTTTCACGTAGGAGTATGTTAATTTGCTGAAAGTGACCATGACCAAAATTTCGAAATTTTGACACATCAAAAGTTAACGTTAGGCTACGCCGGTGTAACGTTGAAAAGGGACCCTCGTTGAAAATGGAAACAGGGTCAGTTTTCAACGTTGAAAATAAAACCTAGAAGCCGTTGAAAAAGGAACCTAACGCAAATTTATTTTTTACATACACGTTGAAAATGGACCCCCGTTGAAAAGTGAACCATATGAAAACTTGATACACTGATTTAAAATATCCACTTTCAGTATACTTATGAAGTCCTGCGACCTATTCTAGATAATAACCCAGTATGGATGTCTGACCTAATTAGATCAATGTGACCAATTTTTGGAAATTTGACCTACACTATAAAAACTTGTCATCGGGTTAAGAAATAAACATTAAACTGTTGCTTGAC
The DNA here is from genome assembly GCF_002113885.1 of Mizuhopecten yessoensis. Taxonomy (NCBI): domain Eukaryota; kingdom Metazoa; phylum Mollusca; class Bivalvia; order Pectinida; family Pectinidae; genus Mizuhopecten; species Mizuhopecten yessoensis. The sequence continues at coordinate 40,607 of NW_018479906.1, read as the reverse complement.
CAAATTGGGTCACTGTGACCTAGTTTTGAAGACTTGACCTTCCTTAGAAAAAATGGTCGTAGGGTCAGAAATTAACATTTAACAGATGTTAGACAAAATTAGGTCACTGTGACCTAACTTTCAAAATTTGACCTACATTATCTACAAGAGTCATACTGTTCTGGTCAGATAATAATATTCAACAATTTTTTGACAAAATAAGGTAACTATATGACCCAATTTTCTAAATTAGACCTACATTATCAAAAAAAATCATAAGGTTTAGAAATTAGCAATTAACAGTTATTTGACAAAATTAGGTCACCTTATTTTGAAAGTTTGACCTTCATTATCCAAAATAGTAATCGGAAAAAGATATTGTAAAAAACACGTTATTTGACCAAATTATTTGAGCTTTATTTAAAGACATTGTCATGGGTTCAGAACTTTTACATATATTTTTCCAAGACAGGTCCATGAGAACTACTTTTTTAGCTAAAGCGTGAGCCGCCAGCTATTGGTATTACTTTAGTTAATGAGCNACATCTATATATGATATAGGACATCTATATGTGATATAGGACATTGATATATGAAATAGGACATCTATATATGATATAGGACATTTATATATGATATAGGACATCTATATATGATATAGGACATCTATATATGATATAGGACATCTATATGTGATATAGGACATTGATATATGATATAGGACATTGCTATATGATATAGGACATCTATATATGATATAGGACATCTATATATGATATAGGACATCTATATATGATATAGGACATCTATATGTGATATAGGACATTGATATATGATATAGGACATCGATATATGATATAGGACATCTATATATGATATAGGACATCTATATATGATATAGGACATCTATATATGATATAGGACATCTATATATGATATAGGACATCTATATGTGATATAGGACATTGATATATGATATAGGACATCGCTATATGATATAGGACATCTATATATGATATAGGACATCTATATATGATATAGGACATCTATATATGATATAGGACATCTATATATGATATAGGACATCTCTATATGATATCGGACATCTATATATGATATAAAACATCTATAAAGATATAGGACATCTATATAAAATATAGGACATCTATATATATGAAATAGTACATCTANCACTGGTACTAAATTGAATCATATACCGGACCTACTGTCTTTATTATGCGTAACTTTGGACTCAAATGCACTTAAATGGCTTGTAAATATCATGCCTTTCCTTTGTAGAACATATGATCTTACCACAACCTCGTATTCTTATTGAAAATGCACCCTGTTTATCTCAATCGGGAACTGCTACTGGACTGTAGGTCATGCATGCTACACGCAGCTTCCGGTAAAAATACTTTAGTTAATGAGCTCAGNTATATGATATAGGACATCTATATATGATATAGGACATCTAACATATGATATAGGACATCTATATAGGATACAGGACATCTCTATATGATATAGTACATCTATATATAATAAAGGACATCTATATATAATATAGGACATCTATATATATGAAATAGTACATCTTTATATGATAAAGGACATCTATATATGATATAAAACATCTATATATGATATAAAACATTTATCTATGATATAGGACATCTGTATATAATATAGGAATCTCTATATGATATAGGACATCTATATATGATATAGGACATCTATATGTGATATAGGACATTGATATATGATATAGGACATTGCTATATGATATAGGACATCTATATATGATACAGGACATCTATATATGATACAGGACATCTATATCTGTAAAAGGACATCTTTATATGATACAGGACATCGATATATGATATAGGACATCTATATATGATATAGGACATCTATATATGATAAAGGACATCTTTATATGATTAGGACATCTATATGTGATATAGGACATTGATATATGATATAAAACATCTATATAGGATACAGGACATCTATATAGATATAGGACATCTATATATGATACAGGACATTGCTATATGATATAGGACATTGATATGTGATATAGGACATCTATATATGATATAGGACATCTATCTATGATATAAAACATCTATCTATGATATAGGACATCTCTATATGATATAGGACATATATATATGATATAGGACGTCTATATATGATATAGGACATCTAACATATGATATAGGACATTGATATATGATATAGGACATCTATATAGGATACAGGACATCTCTATATGATATAGTACATCTATATATGATAAAGGACATCTATATATAATATAGGACATCTATATATATGAAACAGTACATCTATATATGATAAAGGACATCTATATATGATATAAAACATCTATCTATGATATAGGACATCTGTATATAATATAGGACATCTCTATATGATATAGGACATCTCTATATGATATAGGACATCTCTATATGATACAGGACATTTATATATGATACAGGACATCTATATATGATATAGGACATCTATATCTGTAAAAGGACATCTATATATGATACAGGACATCGATATATGATATAGGACATCTATATATGATATAGGACATCTACATATGATAAAGGACATCTTTATATGATATAGGACATCTCTATATGATAAGGACATCTATATGTGATATAGGACATTGCTATATGAAATAGGACATCTCTATATGATATAGGACATCTATCTATGATATAAAACATCTATCTATGTTATAGGACATCTATATATGATATAGGACAACTATATATGATATAGGACATCTCTATATGATATAGGACATCTATATATGATATAGGACATCTATATATGATATAGGACATCTATATATGATACAGGACATCTGCATATGATACAGGACATCTATATATGATATAGGACATCTATATCTGTAAAAGGACATCTATATATAATACAGGACATCGATATATGATACAGGACATCTATATATGATATAGGACATCTAAATATGATAAAGGACATCTTTATATGATATAGGACATCTCTATATGATATAGGACATCTATATATGATACAGGACATTGATATATGATATAAAACATCTATATAGATATAGGACATCTATAATCTATCTATGATATAGGACATCTGTATATGATATAGGACATCTATATATGATACAGGACATCTGCATATGATACAGGACATCTATATATGATACAGGACATCTGCATATGATACAGGACATCTATATATGATACAGGACATCTATCTATGATATAGGACATCTCTATATATGAAGTAGTACATCTATATATGATAAAGGACATCTATATATGATATAAAACATCTATCTATGATATAAAACATCTATCTATGATATAAAACATCTATATATGATACAGGACATCTATCTATGATATAGGACATCTCTATATATGAAGTAGTACATCTATATATGATAAAGGACATCTATATGTGATATAAAACATCTATCTATGATATAGGACATCTGTATATGATATAGGACATCTATATATGATATATGACATCTCTATATGATATAGGACATCTATATATGATATAGGACATCTATATATGATATAGGACATCTATATATGATAAAGGACATCTTTATATGATATACGACATCTCTATATGATTAGGACATCTATATGTGATATAGGACATTGATATATATGAAATAGGACATCTCTATATGATATAGGACATCTATCTATGATATAAAACATCTATCTATGATATAAAACATCTATATATGATACAGGACATCTATCTGTGATATAGGACATCTCTATATATGAAGTAGTACATCTATATATGATAAAGGACATCTATATGTGATATAAAACATCTATCTATGATATAGGACATCTATATATGATAAGGACATCTATATATGATACAGGACATCGATATATGATATAGGATATCTATATATGATATAGGACATCTATATAGGACATCTTTATATGATGTAGGACATCTATATATTATATAGGACATCTATATATGATATAAGACATCTCCATATGATATAGGATATCTATATATCGATATACAACTGTATGATATAAAACATCTATCTATGATATAGGACATCTATATATGATACAGGACATCTAAATATGATATAAAACATCTATATATGATAAAGGACATCTTTATATGATATACGACATCTATATAGGACATCTTTATATGATGTAGGACATCTATATATTATATAGGACATCTATATATATGAAATATGAAACAGTACATCTATATATGATAAAGGACATCTTTATATGATATAGGACATCTATATATGATAAAGGACATCTTTATATGATATAGGACATCTCCATATGATATAGGATATCTATATATCGATATACAACTGTATGATATAAAACATCTATATATGATAAAGGACATCTTTATATGATATACGACATCTATATAGGACATCTTTATATGATGTAGGACATCTATATATTATATAGGACATCTATATATGATATCGGACATCTCTATATGATATAAAACATCTATCTATGATATAAAACATCTATATAGATATAGGACATCTATATATATGAAATAGTACATCTATATATGATACAGGACATCGATATATGATACAGGACATCTAAATATGATATAAAACATCTATATATAAAACAGGACATCTATCTATGATATAGGACATCTCTATATATGAAGTAGTACATCTATATATGATAAAGNTATATGATATAGGACATCTATATGTGATATAGGACATTGATATATGAAATAGGACATCTCTATATGATATCGGACATCTATATATGATATAAAACATCTATATAGATATAGTACATCTATATATAATACAGGACATCTATATATATGAAATAGTACATCTATATATGATATAGGACATCTATATATGATATAGGACATCTATATATGATACAGGACATCTAAATATGATATAAAACATCTATATATGATACAGGACATCTGTCTATGATATAGGACATCTCTATATGATATAAAACATCTATATATGATATATGACATCTATATATGATAAAGGACATCTATATATGATATAGGACATCTATATATGATACAGGACATTTAAATATGATATAAAAACATCTATATAGATATAGGACATCTATATATAATATAGGACATGTATATATATGAAATAGTACATCTATATATGATATAGGACATCTATATATGATATAAAACATCTATATATGATACAGGACATCTAAATATGATATAAAACATCTATATATGATATATGACATCTATATATGATAAACGCCACCTATATATGATATAGGACATCTATATATGATACAGGACATCTAAATATGATATAAAACATCTATATATGATATAGGACATTTATATATGATTTGAAACATCTATATATGATACAGGACATCTATCTATGATATAGGACATCTCTATATGGTATAAAACATCGATATATGATAAAGGACATCTATATATGATATAGGACATCTATATAGGACATCTTTATATGATGTAGGACATCTATATACTATATAGGACATCTATATATGATATAAGACATCTCTATATGATATAAAACATCTATATATGATATAGGACATTTATATATGATTTGAAACATCTATATATGATACAGGACATCTATATATGATAAAGGACATCTATATATGAAACAGGACATCTATATATGATATAAAACATCTATATATGATATAAAACATCTATATATGATATAGGACATCTATATATGTCATCTTTTTATGATATAGGACATCTATATATGATCTAGGACATCTATATATGATATAGGACATCTATATATGATATAAGACATCTCTATATGATATAAAACATCTATATATGATATAGGACATTTATATATGATATTAAACATCTATATATGATACAAAACGTACCATATAGTGTATATATATATATATATATATATATACTATATAAGATGTATCACCTGTTATATATATTATGATTTATATATTTTAATAACATACCGAATCGTCATTCTTTAGTCCAGGAATATATGTAAAAAGTGGCAGTTGGTGTAACTAGCGAAGTGAAGTGAAGCAGGAAACCGAGATCATGTCTGAGACTAGAGTTGTTTGTCTGAGACTTGAGTTGTTTGTCTGAGACAAGAGTTGTTTGTCTGAGACTAGCGTTGTTTGTCTAGACAAGAGTTGTTTGTCTGAGACTTGAGTTGTTTGTTTGAGACTTGAGTTTTTTGTCTGAGACTTGAGGTTTTTGTTTGAGACTAGAGTTGTTTATCTGAGACTAGATTTATTTGTATGATACTAGAGTTGCTTGTCTGAGACTAGAGTTGCTTGTCTGAGACTAGAGTTGTTTGTCTGATACTAGAGTTGCTTGTCTGAGACTAGAGTTGTTTGTCTGAGACTAGAGCTGTTTGTCTGAGACTAGATGTGTTTGTCTGAGACTAGAGCTGTTTGTCTGAGACTAGATGTGTTTGTCTGAGGGTAGAGTTGTTTGTCTGAGACTAGAGTTGTTTGTCTGAGACTTGAGCTTTTTGTTTGAGACTTGAGTTGTTTGTCTGAGACTTGAGTTTTTTGTCTGAGACTTGAGGTTTTTGTTTGAGACTAGAGTTGTTTATCTGAGACTAGAGTTGTTTGTATGATACTAGAGTTGCTTGTCTGAGACTAGAGTTGTTTGTCTTAGACTAGAGTTGTTTGTCTGAGACTAGAGTTGCTTGTCTGAGACTAGAGTTGTTTGTCTGATACTAGAGTTGCTTGTCTGAGACTAGAGTTGTTTGTCTGAGACTAGAGCTGTTTGTCTGAGACTNGCCTTGGGTATCCCCGGTGGTCGTCGTTCCCAAAGGTCAGTCAGACATTAGACTTTGTGTGGATATAAGGCGGGCTAATGAGGCCATAATTCGAGAACGTCACCCAATACCAACTGTTGAGGAAGTCCTCTATGATCTAAACCAGAGTACGGTGTTTAGCAAATTAGACATAAAATGGGCTTTTCATCAGATTGAACTGTCTGATAAATCTCGATCAATCACAACATTTGTTACGCACAAAGGACTCTTCNCTAGAGTTGCTTGTCTGAGACTAGAGTTGTTTGTCTGAGACTAGAGTTACTTGTCTGAGACTAGAGTTGTTTGTCTGAGACTAGAGTTGTTTGTATGATACTAGAGTTGTTTGTTTGAGACTAGAGTTGTTTGTATGTGACTAGAGTTGCTTGTCTGAGACTAGCGTTGTTTGTCTGAGACTAGAGTTGTTTGTCTGAGACTGGAGTTGCTCGCGCAAGTCATTGTCTGGTTGGTGTCGACCATATGGCTAATTAATCAGAGAAGGGTCAAAGTGATCGTGTCTAACTTTACAATGCGTTTCGGACCATAACTCGTCTCATCATTCTCCCGCAAATAAAAGAATGGAATCTGTTTGGGTGTCCATTACATTAATAACTATTTACCATTATGTTGTTTTGTCTGAAAAGTGACATTGATCGCAGGAGTTTTGTACACATGCGCGAACAGGCTAGAAACATGCCAATGATTATCATATATGTGCATTCCTGAATCGACGTACGTATGTAGTGAAAACTGAAGTTAGTAAAATGTTCAAATGACCAAACTAATGACATATATTTCCCTGGGATAGATCACATTTAGTAATGAAGCGATGAGAGTTCACTACATGGATACTGCTGGAGTACATCACGTGATTAGTATTTTATCCTTTGTAATCTATTTCGATTTACATGTAAAACGAAAAATGATAGCCGCAGGAAGATATCTGCCTCTATAGCCATATCCACGTTTAACACAGTTTTCATTATACATTGTAGATGTACATGCAATTCTAAAATCGTTTACTCTATATTATAATACATACAAATTAAAGTACAAAGTATGCGTGCAAGGTTGATTACCTTAAACACACCTATATATCTAGTGGTCTTTAAATCGATTTACCTGGTAATAGGATTGTGTCACCATTTCTCAGCAGAATTTATTCAAATTTTGTAGTTATATTGCTTTGAAGTAAAGAAAATTTTCTGCCACAAAAAAAATATAGGTTGTCAGAATTTTAACGATTTTAAATGGAAATTTCTGTAAAAAGGAGTGAATTTGGAAAAAAAAATTGAAACACACAATTTTGTGCAAGATAATGTCAATAAAAATGATACTAACATAGATTAGTATTGCATTAATGTATATCAATTTCATAAATACTGAAATTGTGTAAAATTATTTATCTATAGACGATTAAAAATTGATATTTTATAATAAAACCATATACACATAGTAATTGCATGCAAGAATTATCGTTCTTGAAAAACTTCACAGTAGTGAAATAGGTAGCCGGTTTCCTGAAGTACAGAAAAATGGACACATGTGACTCATTGATTAAAAAACAACTGAATTAATGCCTGGATTGCTTTGCAATATTTTAATATTGAAAGAACACACTGTTCTGTCAATAATAAGCATACAATATTCATCACTTTAATATTAAACATTAGATTATGCGGAAAATGTGATACTGTCTCCCTACATTGGATTTTCAACTAGGGATGTAGTTCCTATTTCCGTTTAGCAATACACTCGTATGACATGGACTTACTCAAGTCCTATTTCTACAGAATTAACACATGGACCCTTTGTTTTGGACTATTTCTCAACCAAATATTTATCGATTATGATTTATAAGCAAATTGACATACGCAAAGGGGTATGTGGCATTGCTTGTAGTTCCATAGTTATGTTCTTTACCGCTAAACAAAGCAGTTTGTACATCAAAACAACCAATATGAACATACAAGTTTTGTCATCATATCTTCATTTTTATGCATAATAATATTGTTACAACATATCTAAATACATATTGACTGATTTCTGTGGTGTTAATGCCCGGTATAACGATAATGATCTAGAGCGGAACAACACACATGCACACCTTTAGAATTTGGTGATGTGACCCAGATACTATTGTAAACAAGTACAAGTAATATCAGCGAGTCAACATGAAACCATCCTCGATTTCCAGGGGTTGCAATCAACTACGCTCTCTACAGAGAAAGCGAGCGTGCGCAATGATCAGAATCAGAAATTAAACAATAAAATATTTAAAATACAGTAATCAATGATTTTTATCACGGTTCATGTCATCAGGGGGGATATCGAGGATGACATGAACCGTGATAAAAATCATTGATTACTGTATTTTAAATATTTTATTGTTTAATTTCTGATTCTGATCATTCTAACTACACATTTGACAATGAAATTGATTGGCACTTCTGCTTGTTGTGTCATGGTTTCGTGCACAACTGTAGGCTTTTTCAATGGTACAGGCTATATACTGTGGTGGTTATTCGGTCATCGTAATTATATGTAATACAATACAATATGATGTCATAAATGTAAGGTAATATAAATTTATTTATAATCAACCCTCAAAATATCCCTCCACAATCCAAGATGGCGGCTTACTTAGACAATGAGGGAAAACAAATCCCTATAGAGCTGTCATAGACTACTCAAGTCATGTTATTGTTAGTTTGTATTTTACTAAATCAGCTCTCTCTTGTTACCCTATACCTTTTGTCCTGTTACTACATTAATTCATAACATGTTTTTGTTTATTTGGAATCAACTTTCGAATATAAGGGACAATTCCTTGTGGGTTTCCGTTCAATAATGCGTACACCTTTGAAGCTGTATCGTTGAAAAGGTGATATAACATTTGAGAATACCATGTATTGTTGATGATATTGTAACCAAGTGTTAATATACGTGTCATAGCATGCTTCCTAAACACCAGGAGACGTACATGCTGTTATTGATTAGCATGACCTTGCGCCCAAGTTATCATAAATTACATAATCGTCACCTTCTAAAATTTATGTTCGATAAGATTTAAAATAGACACCAAATCATTGGTTGAGTCAAAGATTCCATTATGTTTCAAGAAGGCACATATCAGACCATTGTTAAAGAAGGCTGGAATGGACAAGGAGGAGTTGAAAAACTACTTATTATAATAAGTAACTGCCTCAGTGAGTACGTCTACGAGTATGTACAATATCTCCCTAGGTAACAATTAAGTATAGCAGTAATTTTGAAAACTAAATCAATGTCCTTACCATACCTAGATTAGCAGAGTGACAAGTCCCGCGCTCCTAATATTGGTTGGCAACATCACGACATTTTGTGTGACATATAAGATGAAGATGTATTTATAAACTGCAGCATTTATATAAAGAGTAGGATTGGGTTTAAACATTTATATTATATTTCGATATAATATGCCTTTAGTCCACCAAAGTTCATATCATCATCATCATCATCATCATCATCATCATCATCATCATCATTATCATCATCATCATCATCATCATCATCATCATCATATAAATATATAAACTTTATTTATTTTACAAAAATCAATTATGAGACAAGTTATTTCAACTTATATTAATCACTCTTGTTGGCCCGGATTTTAGCGCGCAAAGTGTCTTAATGTGGGAGGGAACCGGTGAATACCCGGAGAAAACCCACATGATCGGGCAGGTGACCCCATACCTATTACCGTCCGATCGGAATCGAACCCCGGCTGCCTTGGTGAAAGGCAAACGCGCTATCCACTGTGTCACCAAACCACCGTTGACAAAGCTTGATAAAGGGACCAGTCGGTCTAGAAACATTGCGACACGTCTAATACGTACAGTGTTTGGGTATAAAGTAAAACTTTGATATCACATACTTCCAAACTGATAAATCTTATTGAAAAAATAAAATAATTATCATCAAAAATACAAGTGTCAAACGTAGAATCTAAGCTGTAATAAAGGTCACGTGTGTTCCTTCGCCTGTTATAAAAGGGAATATTCTCGAAATCGTGAAAGCATTTGAACTCTTCTTGTAACTGGTATCTTGGTATCCATTACTTTAAGTGCTAATACGTTAGTTTATATCGTTTTTGCCACAAATGTCATTTCACATTGTGGAGCCACATTATTACAAGTATTTATGCTACTGTACTTACCTTGCAAGCTGTTATCCAAGCACATGCGGCACACAGTCGTTCTCATAAAATGTACCTGTTATAGGCCTGTACAACAACATGTGTGACATTTAAAATGTCGGTCGAGCATATCACAAATGTTTATCTGTATATATGTAAACACAACTTGTACAAGCAAACCTTAAATTTTATCAATACAGACAGAGAGGATAACGATAGACTATAGGTTTATACCTACTGTTATATAGTTAGGATTGCGACTTATGTCGGTGGATCTCCTAGTATGTGATCAGTAAACTATGAAACCGTTCTGCTTCTGTCACCTTGAGGTGTGTTAGCTATTCAGATACACAAACAAGTATATACGTACCTTATTATTAGATGGCGTGTGTATGTGTGTGTGCGCTATATAATATGTGCGTTGAATCATTATCACGTTGGTACCCTTGAGAACAAACGAGTTTATCATTACAATGTATATACCCATACCCTATTATATACCCCCTGTCTTGTATGAGTATTGTATATTTATAGCATCCATGCTATTTTTGAAGAAAGGAAAAAACATGTAGGTGTCATGGGCTAAATGTGTTGGGGCTCGATTTTGTGAAGGGAATATAAAAATACGTCATTCGTCTTCTGTCACTCTTTTTATGCTCTTTCTTCTATATCCTTCCTGGAGAGTTCACAAACATAATACAAAGTAATTGTAATTACAGAGTTACCTCCCTTGCACTATACTCATCACATTGTATGGTTCACATATAATATAGCATTTATAAATCATCCCCCAGCAAATAAAAATTGGACCACAATTTTTGATAAACCATACAAATGTGTGTAAAAAAATGAAATGAAGATAAATTGTAGCATTATCAAGGAGCTTAATAAGAGCTTCGCTCTTTAATGGTAACACATGCTTGCGTAAACAGAGTTGCTTCCCCTTACTACACCTTGCCTTTAATTTCTTTCGACCGGAAGTAGACGTCCAGCGGGGAACCAGGAAGTGTATCCTTTAAGCAAAGACAATTGTGTTTCAACCCATGCATGAATAACTTCATATAGTGAAAACAATCTTCATGTCTTATTACTTGTTTATTTATATAAAAACTAATATACATTCTGAGTGAAAAAAAATGTGATACTAACAGGCATGTAACTTCGTTCAGAGATTATCATACTTTATCACATTCTACTGCAAAATGCCTACCCCTGAGATATGTCGCACACTCCAGAACAGCATATACAATTCCGAGGAGCTCAAGCTTGGTTGGTCTATAACACTGTTGTTGTTGTTGTATTTTATTAAGGCCTTTTGAACCGAACAACACGTGCAACATTGTTGTCATGTATTTGGTAGAGCATGTAGCCTGTTACACGTCTGGATGTATCTACAGCAAATCGGAATGGCAAGTCAAAATTTGGGAAAACTAACACTTTAGAATTTAACAACTGGGACTTCAGGATGTCAAATGCTGTTTGATGTATCCACTGAAAGCGCACTCATTTTTTTAGTAAATTGTTCAAAGGATATGCTGTTTCACTAAATCGTGGAATATTATTGCTAAAAAATTGAACAATCCCAAAGCTCGCTTAAGCTCCTTCTGTGAATTTGGTGTTTGGTATTTACGAATCGCAGTTAACCTCTTGGGAGGTGCACGTATTCCCTAATGCGAGATATCATGACCTAAGAAAACACACTTACGAGCAAACAGGCACTTTTAATCCAGCTGTCAAAAATTGTGAAAAAACCCTCTTGTATATTGTTCAAATAAGGACATCGTCAAAATAGCACAAAACAGATTTAAAAGTAAGTTCATTCTGAACCGTGTCCATCAATAGTTGGAAACTAAGACTCATTGGGAGTCGAGCAAATTTGTAAGTTCTAAAACAAGTGTTGAAGGCTGTACATTTCGCACACTCATGACCTGTAAAAATCCAGAGCTCATGTCAATAGAGGTAATACAGTTGGGAGAACTGTTGGTAAATTATACCGTCAACCCTGAATATTTGGTATCGTGTAACGAAATGGTTGTGTTTGGGAATTCAAGAAGCGAAAATCACAACAGAACCGATAGGACGAGAAGTGTGAGGCCTTTACGTTCTTGGAGTCAGAATTCTGATTCCTTTTTGGTTTTGAAACTAAAACAATTGGGCTTGAAATTGTGATATCCTCTGGGCAATAACACCTTGTTTCAATACCTCGTCTAATTGTGAACGCAAAACCTCACTCTTCTCAGGTGGTAAACGACAAGGTTGGTGGTGTTTAGACACAGCATTTGGTTTCAAGTGTATAACATGTTCAACAACATCAGTAAACCCTAACGATGGGTTTTACTGGGTAACAAACACATCTTTTTTTCTCTACAAACTTATCAAACTTACTGTCACTTGGATTTCCAGTACTTTTAGTACTTTGATTACAACTAACATCACTGTCAATTAAACGAGCATCATCTACAATATTATGTATATCATCATTATCATGTTTATCAAAATGTTATATTTACATTTGCGCTGCAACCCACTATATGAATATTACCAACAGAAATGGTTTTTATTCGAGTAAGACATCACAATTTCTCGTGACGTAACACGTGGTGTACTTATGACGTGATATAACAACCTTGCTCTTATTACTTCGTTTTAGATAACATGGAGAATGCTCCAGCGTCAAACGTTCAAATAAATTCGGTTAATTTTTGGCGCCATATCATTTAAGTAGGACTGTTGCGTCAATGTCGTTTAAAGGACGACGAATATACAAAACGCAGTAAATAAATAAATTATTTAAGAACAAATAAATAAAACTAAACAATTGTACGAAAGTTAAAACTTAAATATATGAATTGAACGGCGTTTTTAAAATTTTCATGCCGGTATGAACGCAAATCGGTTACATTCAAATACAACATGAAACCCTGGCGGGCTTCATGCAATATGGATGTAACCGGTTTGCGTTCATACCGGCATGAACATTAAAAATACGCCATTCAATCCCTTTCAACTTTCACTGACTTACTAGACATGTCCATGTTTCCAGAACAATTTGAGTAATTTGTTACACCATTGACACTAGTACAGTTCTGTTGCAATTTAAATTATGTACATTTTGCGAAACACAAGTAACATTGTTAAATTCAAAACTATTGACAGATTGTGAAACATGTGTGTTATTTAGATACTGATCACCAGGTAATATCTGGTGTGAGCCATCTCATAATTCAATATATTGTGTGAGCCATCTAATAATTAAAGGTTTGCCAAAACTGTACCCATACGTACTGAAATTTGGATAGGGCTCGGGTTCAAAATGTTCACAGGTATCAATCTTGATATATGTACAGTAACAACTGACCTAGCAATCAAAAAACCTTTCTTTTGGGCATGCTTACTGCCAGTACCTTGTAATCATATTTGTTAGCCCTAAGGTAGCTAACATGAAACAATACATTCAGAATTAGCATTGATGCTGAGTTCAGATTTACACTTTATTTTAAGTCTGCTTGTACCATAATTATTTGCACCAAAATCCAACACAATATTGTGCTTTGACATAAATGCAGAACCAATAATGAGAGGATGTGAGGTATTTAACAATATATACACTTTAAAATTACAATGACCATATGGCGTGTGAACATTCACCTTTGCTGTACCTTTGAGACTTGAGTCTGCTACTTTAACTGTAGATGATGTTCTCTGAATCTGTGTGTTACAACCTCTTGGTAATAAATTAAAAAATGACTCTGAAATTACATTAATATTGCACCCAGAGTCTAACAATGCTTGATATTTGATACTTGAAATATGACTACTAATGCTACTGTTCATGTAATATTTGCCACATGTTGGCGCTCTGGAGGTTTATCACGAATACGTTTTACAGTTAATGTTTGTCTCACAAGAGGCTGCGATTTCCTCTCGGAACTTTCACATTCCCTGGTGCTGGTTGTTCCTTGCATTCCCTGGTGGGGGCAGTTATACATGTTACCAGGTGGCGAGTTGTTCATCATGTTACCTAGGTATGGCACGTGACCTGGAGGGTTTATGTATGGCATGCTTCCAGATGGGGTAATGTTCATCATGTTACCTAGGTATGGCACGGGACCTGGAGGGTTGGTGTATGGCATGCTTCCAGATGGGGTAATGTTCATCATGTTGCCTAGGTATGGCACGTGACCTGGAGGGTTGATGGATGGTATGCTTTCAGATGGGGTAATGTTCATCATGTTACCTAGGTCTGGCACGTGACCTGGAGGGTTGGTGTTTGGTGTGCTTCCAGATTGGGTCATGTTCATCATGTTACCTGGGTATGGCACGTGACCTGGAGGGTTGGTGTTTGGCATGCTTCCAGATGGGGTCATGTTCATCATGTTACCTAGGTATGGCACGTGACCTGGAGGGTTGGTGTTTGGAGTGCTTCCAGATTGGGTCATGTTCATCATGTTACCTAGGTATGGCACGTGACCTGGAGGGTTGGGGTTTGGAATGCTTCCAGATTGGGTCATGTTCATCATGTTACCTGGGTATGGCACGTGACCTGGAGGGTTGGTGTTTGGCATGCTTCCAGATTGGGTCATGTTCATCATGTTACCTAGGTTTGGCACGTGACCTGGAGGGTTGGTGTATGGCATGCCTCCAGATGGGGTAATGTTCATCATGTTACCTAGGTTTGGCACGTGACCTGGAGGGTTGGTGTATGGCATGCCTCCAGATGGGGTAATGTTCATCATGTTACCTAGGTATGGCACGGGACCTGGAGGGTTGGTGTATGGCATGCTTCCAGATTGGGTCATGTTCATCATGTTACCTGGGTATGGCACGTGACCTGGAGGGTTGGTGTTTGGTATGCTTCCAGATTGGGTCATGTTCATCATGTTACCTAGGTATGGCACGTGACCTGGAGGGTTGATGGATAGCATGCTTTCAGATGGCGTAATGTTCATCATGTTACCTAGGTATGGCACGTGACCTGGAGTGTTGGTGTATGGCATGCTTCCAGATGTGGTAATGTTCATCATGTTACCTATGTATGGCACGTGACCTGGCGGGTTGGTGTATGGCATGCTTCCAGATGGGGTATTGTTCATTATGTTACCTAGGTATGGCACGTGACCTTGAGGGTTGGTGCATGGCATGCTTCCAGCTGGGGTAATGTTCATCATGTTACCTATTTATGGCACGTGACCTGGAGGGTTGGGGTATGGCATGCTTCCAGATGGGGTATTGTTCATTATGTTACCTAGGTATGGCACGTGACCCGGAGGGTTGGTGTATGGCATGCTTCGCGATGGGGTAATGTTCATCATGTTACGTAGGTATGGCACGTGACCTGGAGGGTTTATGTATGGCATGCT
The DNA here is from genome assembly GCF_002113885.1 of Mizuhopecten yessoensis. Lineage (NCBI taxonomy): Eukaryota > Metazoa > Mollusca > Bivalvia > Pectinida > Pectinidae > Mizuhopecten > Mizuhopecten yessoensis. The sequence goes on along the minus strand of NW_018479906.1, from coordinate 24,208 downwards.
TCCAGATGGGGTATTGTTCATTATGTTACCTAGGTATGGCACGTGACCTTGAGGGTTGGTGTATGGCATGCTTCCAGATGTGGTAATGTTCATCATGTTACCTAGGAATGGCACGTGGCCTGGAGGGTTGGTGTATGGCATGCTTGCAGATGGGGTAATGTTCATCATGTTGCCTAGGTATGGCACGTGACCTGGAGTGTTGGTGTATGGCATGCTTCCAGATGTGGTAATGTTCATCATGTTACCTATGTATGGCACGTGACCTGGAGGGGTGGTGTTTGGTATGCTTCCAGATTGGGTTATGTTCATCATGTTACCTAGGTATGGCACGTGAACTGGAGGGTTGGTGCATGCATTGCTGTGTGGTAAGTCAGTATACTTCCTTCACTTGATAGCCAAGTGTCTATAGTGGTCACAAAGTTGGCACTGGGCATAAGTTCCTCGTTCGTCCTCACCGTTCCAGTTATATTTGGCCTCGATATGTGGGGTAATGTTCTTCATGTTACCTAGGTATGGCACGTGGCCTGGAGGGTTGGTGTTTGGTATGCTGCCAGATTGGGTCATGTTCATCATGTTACCTAGGTATAGCACGTGACCTGGAGGGTTGGTGTTTGGCATGCTTCCAGATTGGGTCATGTTCATCATGTTACCTATGTATGGCACGTGACCTGGAGGGTTGATGGATAGCATGCTTTCAGATTGGGTAATGTTCATCATGTTACCTAGGAATGGCACGTGGCCTGGAGGGTTGGTGTATGGCATGCTTCCCGATGGGGTAATGTTCATCATGTTACGTAGGTATGGCACGTGACCTGGAGGGATGGTGTATGGCATGCCTCCAGATGGGGTAGTGTTCATGATGTTACCTAGGTATGGCACGTGTCCTGGAGGGTTGGTGTATGGCATGCATCCAGATGGGGTAATGTTCATCATGTTGCCTAGGTATGGCACGTGACCTGGAGGGATGGTGTATGGCATGCTTCCAGATGGGGAAATGTTCATCATGTTACCTAGGTATTCCCTGGTGCTGGTTGTTCCTTGCATTCCCTGGTGGGGGCAGTTATACATGTTACCAGGTGGCGAGTTGTTCATCATGTTACCTAGGTATGGCACGGTACCTGGCGGGTTGGTGTATGGCATGCTTCCAGGTGGGGCAATGTTCATCATGTTACCTAGGTATTCCCTGGTGCTGGTTGTTCCTTGCACTCCCTGGTGGGGGCAGTTATACATGTTACCAGGTGGCGAGTTGTTCATCATGTTACCTAGGTATGGCCCGTGACCTGGAGGGTTGGTGTATGGAATGCTTCAAGATGGGGTAATGTTCATCGTGTTACCTAGGTTTGGCACGTGACCTGGAGGGGTGGTGTATGGCATGCTTCCAGATGGGGGAATGTTCATCATGTTACCTAGGTATGGCACGTGACCTGGAGGGTTGGTGCATGCATTGCTGTGTGGTAAGTCAGTATACTACCTTCACTTGATAGCCAAGTGTCTATAGTGGTCACAAAGTTGGCACTGGGCATAAGTTACTCGTTCGTCCTCACCGTTCCAGTTACATTTGGCCTCGATATGGCCTGGTCCATGGCCTGTTTTATTAAATTTAGGTCCGTCTTGATTACGCAAAATAGACATAGGTTGAGGTGCAGGTATGTGTACATGTTGTCGCTCCATCATACCAATCAGATTCTCAGATCCTGTAGACCGGTATGTTGTCAATCAGTCCTGGAAACGCTGTCACTACTGGTGTCTGGATATCACATCTGTAGCCGCATGTTTCGCCAAGTCTAGCTTGGGTCAGGGCTGTCATATTGTCATTTGATGTCCCGGCAAGGACAAAAAACTATGATTGTTCAGGCTAACCACTGATATATCTTCCAAGTACCTCATACTGCACTGTGGAAATCTTCTAATGGTTGGCCAGAAAGCAATTTCAGATTTGAAAAGTTCTTCATTTCCAGGAACAGTGTTAGGCTTTGACCATTCCCAATATAATAGCGTGTTTTAAATTTTTAAATAATATTAGACCATGTCTTGTCCTATAATGAGTGAAGAAGTTTGGAAACACCAGGAATTGTGATATTGAGGTCTGACATATAGTTTGCAGGCTTTTGTGAGGAATAGAGGTCAAGTTCACAGAGATGATATAGTTTGAGTGGGACTGGGTTGGTAAAGACAGAGTGGAATTGTCTGTTTAGTGTTTCTGCTTGGGATTTTGGGTCGGAGTATGTTATTCCCTCGACCTTGAGTGGTGATACCCCAAATTTTTCAGATTTCCAGGACCAGATTTGTCAATTTTTTCAGAGTCGTCGATTACAATTGATTCCACGTATGCCCAATAACTTTGCCGTATTTTTCTTTGAATTTCTGTTTGGACAAATTTCATTTCCTGATGTAGGTTTGATTGGTGTGCCAATGAAGTGCTCTTAATTTTCTTATAAAGTTTGTCACGTTTTCTGATAATTAGTTTTATATCTATATTTATCCAGGGCAGGTAATCCTTTGATTTGGTCATTTTTGTTGGGGCATGAAATTGGATACACTATTTAGTTTAGTTTTTATGATTTATCATTTAGATTCTGTTGTGGAATTTTGGGTGTATGACAGGCATATAGCAGTGACATAAATTAGTTCAGTCTTAATGGCATCCCAGTCAGCTTGGTTGTATAGCTTTATTTGGCCTGGTTGTTTCCGTTGTCGGCCAAAAGTGACAAGGATTTCATGAAATACTATGTCTTGATAAGTTCCAAGACTCGGTAGGGTTCTAGTTTCGTGGACAAGAAATGGCTGATTGAGAAAGATGAGATCAAGTGTATTCTCTTTACGAGTAGGTATTTTTACAACTTGTTCAAGGTTGTGATTTTCTATGATGGTAAGGAAGTCAGAATAAGGGGCATTTCTAGAGACATGTTGGAGGTCCAGGTCCAGTTGTGCAGTGCTATCAGGGTCAGTTCCCCTTGGTTTATAGAAGGCAGCAGGTTTTAGTCAAGACTCGGTCCCTACTATTATATCAGGTTTTAGTTGGTTTAGTTGACGTGATGGAACTCAGGGACCTTATTTTTAATTAACTGACAGTTGATGTTAATTATGGTGAGTCGTTAGGACCTTTTCGGTTTTCTTTTATTTGTTGTTTAGTTTAGAGTTGTTGTGAGGGGTAGATGTAGCTTTGGGATGATCACTAATATTAGAACAGGTGGAAGGGTGAAGTGATTCATATTTGGTTGTGTCTGACAAGGTGTCCAGTGAGACAAACAAGCCCCCAGAGTAGTTTTGAAGGGCACACCGAAGGCACTACCACGAGTAACGACTGTCTGATAGCCTGTCGTATGTTAGACTATCTATCCCTTGACATGATATATGGTGCCATTGTTAACAGTTGTCACATATAATGCCTTTGTCGCTACATGAAACTTCCTTGTGACAGTAACCGCTTCCATATATAGAATTCTTTTCAGTGCCAGGTCCAGGGTTCGGATTTATGTCTGGGGATTGGCAAATTATTGTAAGAAATAGGCAGAGGAGTACGGTCTGGCTCCTTTATTTGGAGTATGTTTTATCTTTGCTAAATGGGCAAAATATATGCTTTTAACTGTGAATAGGTTACTATTGAGTTTGATACTATGTGATGGATGGAGTGACGGTAATACTAGTGTTATTGTCGAGGTTTCATTGGAGGAGGTCATGTTTAAGGAATTCAGTGGTCTGGGTGTATGACAAGGCACAGTAATATGACGAGAATAAGATCCGTCGCAAGTGGTACGTGCTCGAGCATGAGGGGTGAGGACGAAACAGACAGACATGCAAATGGTTAGTGATAACGATGATTATATTCTTCGTCCTATGTGCGTCCCAAAGGCACTTAATGATGCAAAACGCAAATGAAGCAATGTCAGTGATATGATAAAAGCAGCAAAGGCAAAAAACGAAATTCGTAACTGGAAGTGCACACAAATTTAGTGGAGACTGGTATATTTTGGCAAATGCGTTTCAAAACGGGCAAAAAAAAAATGGCTAAAATTGGAGCGTCGTGGGAAGTTTGATGATTATCATAATTTTGCCTTAGTTTTGAGTGAAAAATTTGGAATACAAGAATAAAATGTGAAAAATCGAGCTGAGGTATGGCACATTGGTATAACACGGGGTGGAAATATGGAGTGAAATTTAATGGGATTCCAAACAATGTATCCGTCAAAACACCCAAGGATGATTAATCTATGACTAGGGGAGTATCACACCTGTCTATTTTTCATCATATAGAACTCATGTGCGTGGTAATGGCCTGATCGCCATTTCCCGCTATAACACACGTGCTCTCATGATCAGTTCAGCATGCATGAAACAATATTCAATGTTCATCAAAATTGTTTGCCACTGGCGACTTGATTCGACGCTCCTTTTATTTCCGAGAAATCTTTTCAATCTTACAACTTCAGATTCTCCACCATGTCATGGGTTAAATGTGTTGGGGCTCGCTTTGTTTAGGGAATATACAAACACGTCATTCGTCTTCTGTCTCTTTTTTTATTCTCTTTGTTCACAAACATAATACAAAGTAATTGTAAATACGGAGTTACCTCCATTGCGCTATAAGAGAGAGAGAGAGAGAGAGAGAGAGAGAGAGAGAGAGAGAGAGAGAGA
>NW_018479906.1:3770-18702 GCF_002113885.1 Mizuhopecten yessoensis | reverse complement strand
GTATGATGGCGGATTATTATGGTCAAGTACCATGTATCCTAATCAGGACATTGTCTGATTATTTATTTTAAATAAACAATTGTTTTTAGGTTACCACAGACTTCAGTGGTATGGTGCGCTATTACAGAACAGGCAAGTACAAATAAAAGAACAATTCTGAGGTATTCATAAAAATATCAAAATTAAATTTTGGAATCCCATCATAAGCACCTTTAAAGTGCGATTATAAAAGATTAAAACTGGTAAAAACAGCTGGAATCCTTCTCACTAATCAACTTGTTGGATGTTAATAGTTTTATCGCAACACAAGATAACTTCAGGAATTCATTTTGTCACTCATTTCCGTGCTTTCTAAATATGTGCCGTCCATTGAAATATAATTGCTGTGCAAGTTTTGCGAATGGCTGGACGGAAGAGTTGCATCAGCGTTTCATTAAATTGTTATGTTAAATACATATATTGTTCTAGGAAGCATATTTGACTGTCTGTTTTTGTATTAGATAATTTATCGATTCTTTTTGATTTTGTACCTCCCTTTGTAGCATTAACAAATCAATCGTAAGGATGAACTTACGCAGAGAATGAGGTGCTCTTCTTGGGAACATCGGTGGTTTCTGATAATTGTTAACGCGATTTCTGCAAATCCAAGACTACATCAAGTGGACACATCTTTGTGTTAATGTATTTTCTCGGCACAAATGGGCACAGTATCCTCCGTTGCCGATGTTTTCACAGGCGCATTGTGAGACTGCAGTATAAGCATGGCAGAAACTTTTATTAAAGCCCGAGTATTGGATCAATGTAATTGTTGAAACAAGAACAGAGTCGAACCTCCACCATCAGGAGACAGGATACATATCAGACCAGAACACAAAATGGATCAGCCTTAACAGAAATTCTTTCAAAGTGACAGTTCGTGTTATACAATGATGTAGTCTAAGAATGCATAGCATGGCATTTTATTATGAACAGACGATTAAAGTAGAGTTCAAACAGCATGAGAAGCATATTTCAAACTACTAAATAGGTTATGTATTAACGCTGTTAACAACAGCGCGTGAGATGAAGAATTAACGTAGGTTAAATTTAATTATCAAATGTAGAGTTGTTAGCACATATCTATTCATTACAGGCGTAGTATACTCGAGAAATTCAAGCCATTATCGGTTTTTGGTAATGCCAATTGCATAAACTGGAAACGCACATTGGTGACGTCACAGCATTACGTAAATATCTCCATTAAGCCCCGACTAGTTATCGGTTTGAAAGTATACTTTCCAATATTTTCCTTTTGCTATAACTATAAAGTCATGATTTAATTTATATAAATGGATAAAATCATAGTTTTGCGATCCATTTTTTGGTACGCTCACCTTGTTACCTTAGAGTCGTCGATACACAACCTTTTCACTAATTGTATGTGAAGTAGGACAAAACGGTATGAGGTGCACCACAGACATGTCCATGTCCCAAGGTTAAAACAGGGATGTGAAAGTTAAATCCTAGAAACTTCATAGATACGCCTTTTAGGGTAGGATGGTGTCTCGTACAGTTTAATCATTGCAAGGGTTCAGAAAAAATGAACTCCACAACTTGTCCGGAATGTACATATGTAGTTTTAATTGGTTAACATTAAACTGAGTATTTGAAGGGATATTGCGTACCTCAGAAAAGCTTATTGGTTCGGGGTTACACGAACCTTCATAAATCCGTCATGTGTCACATAGAACAGAAATACACAGCTATATGAGTACTCAGTTTCGAGTAAAATAAATGATAACAAGATTTCTGTTTTAATGCAAAACGGCAGAATTGTTATACATTTGGTTATACGTCTGAGATAACTGTACTTTGCGATTGGTAAAGCAGAGAAAGAAAGAAAGTAACAAAGAAATCAAGAATTGTAACAAAAATAACATATGTTTTGTGACTTTAATAATGTGAAAAACATGTTGATCGTTAAATTGATGGTATTCAACAAAGTGTGTATTACACACTTATTTCCCTTGTGATAGGTTAACACGATTCTTTGTTTCTCAAAGATAATTATCGATTTGCCCTCGGTGAAACAAAGAGTCGTGTGGCCCCTACTACACATTACATATTTGTTATGCCGAAATATAACAATAATCCAATAGTAAAGATGTTGAGGTTGACTCGCCATTGTTGTTGTCTGTGCTTCAGTCATTCCAAACTCGGTTGTGGTGACTGCTGTCCATTTTTAGAGAGGTTCCGAATAAAGGAAAACATGATCGGGGAAACTCGAGCGCGTGAGATTGACGTGATGTTCTATTATCCCATCATATGATCAATGATGAATGATGATATATTAAACGGCTCTGTCAATAAATGTGTATAGAAATGTGATAAATATTGTATCAATATCATAAATACATAGTAAATCTAAGTTTTAAAAATGTCAATTAGAGCGTACAAAAACATTTATACCGAGAAACTTTCGCTCTGTCAAATATTCACCAGCATGAAGTTGGTTAATCATTAAATATTGGGCTAGCTCAATACTGGACTGGTCCAACCTTGGACTGGCCCAATATTTAGCTAGTTTGATATTCATATGTCACATACATAATAGGTCTTATGTCGCTTTTTAACACATATACTCCAAGGCATCGTCTAAGGTACTCACATTCAAAATGTGTATCAACGATATCTCAGACTAAAGATTACCACTGGCCCTTTTTCGAATTCCAGTACAAAATCCTTATTTTTTGTTAACGTACCATTGCAGTTATATAACTCTTATGCTGCTTTTTTAACACCTGTACTTCAACAGGTCATCGTCTAAGGTACTCGCAAAAGGGCATCAACAACATTATTGTTTTTTTTTCCAACAAGGAAGGGCATACCGTAATACTTCTTGTGCAGTAAGTATTTTAGAAATATGTATAACATGCAATGGCAAAATGATAAAGATATGTTAAGTATTTGTGGAAATAGCAATAATATTCTTGAACTGTCAAAATCCAAGATGACTGCCTGATAGCATAACCTATTGAGTTCAGAGAGCTGTCTGACAGATTTCTGAGTGTGTCGTGTTGTGATTCCGTATTGCTAAGTAAGTTAATCACTGAATGCTGTTTCATGCAAGCATATATCCCATTTAGATTATGAACTGTTTTAAATCAAAATGCGGTTGATTTTATCAAAATCTGAATGGAAAGATTAAGACCAAATTCAAAACAAATATCTTCTGCTTCGTAATTTGTATTGAAATTTTTGCTAAATACAAAACGTATTAAAATTCTAAATAACTTTTGAATCACTTAAAAAGGATATCAACGTATATGAAAAAGGTCAAGAGAGGCTGCTATCTTTGATGCAGAAGTAGTAGTTTTATTTGGCTAATTAATAGATTCAGATCGTAAACCCTTGGTAGGGGTGCAAATCTGACAACGTCAAGTAAACGTACTGACAACACCGAATAACCAAAACGTCATAAAGAAAGCAGTAATTAAAAACAAAAAGGAGTTCAAATATTAGAAACCGCTCACACTCCGCTGGTGGAGGGAATCCTATGTCATTCTTTAACCTGTCATTTTATTTTCAAAATATATTATTTCTTGCTCCACTTGTGTACACCATAATACTGTGTTATTAAACAGTTGATGTATTATCCCAATAGCCAGACATCTCTTTTTAGCTGAACTCTTTAGTTGTTATCAACAGACCAACACAACACATGGTACACAATTTGGTTCCGATCGAGCGTCATTTTACGCTACTGGTCACGTGCTGCCATTATTACGCCGTTTGAACATGGTTGTTTCGGATACGTCTTTAGGAAGAGAACTTAACAATACAGAATAATGATGAACAACGTTTTGCTGACAATATAATGTGCATATAAGCAATTTCACAGATATGTGTTCATATAACGTCATAGACTGCACTAGTTTATGGCGTCGATGGCTGTATATTTCACTAGGACCAAAGCAAGCACGAAATACACCCATACGCTCAAAGCACCCAACCTAAGATAAACAGGTAAGGGCGGTATACCTTTTAACAAAAATAGTGTTTACAACATACATGTGTGATTGACACACTTAGAAATTATCAGTTTGTGTTTGCAAAATGAATAGTTCACTCCTGAATTGCAATTTTATCAACATAACCGTGATATTGCCTCTAGTGCACGTATCAAAAATTTCATTTGATGTTTTTAATGAAGTAATATTTCAATACAAAGACCAGCATTTCATTAGCAAACTCACTTTCTGCCAACAATTTTCTCCCTGTGGAGTCACGCGAAAAATAGGTCGAACGAACCCATTGCTTTTCAACTTCTTCATTTACTTTTGTGAAATGAACTTCCGTTGTAGATAATTGCATTACCATTCTATCGTGTAATGTTTACATATACGCTCATTATAATCCAACATATTTCAAAAAAAAATATTTCTTCGATATATCACCAACCCCCTTTACAACGTCATAACCAAAGAGCAAACGAAGGCAGTAAAATGAGGTTACAATGTATTGTATCTCAGTTGTGAAAGTAAAATGTCAGGTAAATTATCATTCCATCATTTTGTCACGCATGGCTGCACGTTGTTTTTTCAATCTGAAGAAGCGACGCAAATTGACTAAATCTGAACAGACAACAAGCGAGATACTTGTAATAATAACCAGGACTCCTAGACTTCCAAGGCTGACCGCAGAGTCCCTATTGTCAACAGCTGACGTGCGTTTCCGTTTATATGATGACAGTGTTTTCTTATTAACTGTAAGTTGAGTCTGTAAATATTGAATTCTACGCCTAATTTCTTCTGCTGAATAATTAACATATTGATGTGCTACACACGGACAACCAACGCATCCGGATGTGACTGTCGGAATTCCAGAAGACGACGTTATTGTGGACACCTGGTTGGTTGTCAGGGTATTGTTCGTTGTTGATTGCCCCGATGAAGTAATGGTTGTATCCTGTACTCCCGTTGTTCCTGTATTGACCGTTGTTGTGACCTCTGTGACCGTCGTTGTGACCTCTGTTGTGACTTCTGATGTGATAACTGGAGTGGCTGTCTGTGTAGGGTCATTAGTTGTCGTATCTGAACAGAATGACAAACAAATTACACTATTATTATGCCAAATGCAGTATATTATCAAACTAGTGCCTAAAAGTTGAGTTACCACGAGTATCTTACACATGTGAAAAACCCTTCTGTATTGTTGTTGAATTCAACCTCCTGTTAAAAGGATGTGGAATACTTAAATACCTATCCGTTTTACAGGAAACTTCTATTTAACTGTGAACAGCCATTGGCAGCTATTGCCTTTGGTTGAAGTCGTATTGTTTCTCTCTGTATGCTGTTAAAGACAATTGTAGCTTGTGAACCTTTTTAAGAAGGTAAACATCTTGAAACTACATCAATCGTTATTGCAGGAAAGATTTGATATTTGTATTTACTTTATATTAATGATTTTGTTGACTGTGTTTCTCATGAAACTAAACTGTTTGCTGATGACACTTCTCTATACGCTTTAACAGACGATGATCCAATCGAGTTAGCACAAAACCTAACAGATGATCTCAGTGATATAAAACTATTGGCTAATAAATGGGATATTGGGATATTAAATTTAATCCAAATAAAATATAATCTGCTATGTTCTCTAAAAAAACCTGAATACTCATCACCCAAATGGAAATTTTTATGATGAACCTGTTACTGTCAGCTGAACACATATACATCTTGGCTTGAAATTCAGTGATGATGCTAAGTGGAATGACCACATTTATGATATTTACCAAAAAGTATACAAAAGAATTAATATCTTAAGGATAATGAAACAAACTAGACAGACAGTCATTAACCACAATGTATACATCATATATTAGACCTATACTAGAATATGCAGATGTTGTTTGGGATAATTGTTCACAAAATCTAAAAAATCTCTTAGAGTCAGTCCAGCTAGAGGCTGCAAGAATAATTACAGAACTGCGTAGAGGCACCCCCAAAATATCTTGTACAAAGAATTAGGCTGGCTTCCTCTTGAAAGTAAGAGAAAACAACATAAAATGATGCTGATGTACAAGATTTTGAATAATGAAACTTCATATTATCTGAAAGAAATCACATTTTCATGATCCCACACTAGCTAGGTATCCCCTTAGATCAGTTAGAAAATTGATCCTCCTCTTTTTCGAACTGTTTACTATTCTAATAGGTTTTTTCCATCCATGTTTAATGAAATAAATGATATCTCTTCAGACCTTCATTATATCTGTTCAGCCTATCAGTTCAAAAAGTCAATAGCACGTTTTCAAAATTCAAACACAAGAACAACTGATGTCCTTAAGTTTTTAGGAAATCGGGAAACTAATATTGTTCTCTGTCATTTGAGAAATGAGGCCAGTAACCTAAATAATGACCGTCAGAAAGATTATCTTACTGAGCCCTCTGCATGGTTCTAGATTTGAAACAGCATCTCATTACTTCCATGATTGTATCAAATACACTGACGATCGTATTGAACTTTTTCAGAATATATTCCATGAAACTCACAACCATGAAAACATGAAGTTTGATATGTATACTGATAGATGAATCATGATGTTTTGTTTTTAAACTTTAAACGAAGATTAAACACATGTAACCCCTGTGACCTTGAAATTAGGTCAAGGTTTGTTCATTTGAACTCTGTAGCCATTCATCCTAGCATGTTAATTGGCTAACATTATGACACTAGGCCTCTTAGTTTTTGAGAAAAGGTCAAGGTCAAGGTAATTCATTTCAACAAACTTGGTAACCGTTTTACTCAGCATGCTACTAGCCCTATATCATGACCCTTGGCCTCTTGGTTATTGCGAAGAAGTCGTTTAAATATATGTTAATACATTTTACTCCTGTGACCTTAAAAGTAAGTCAAAGTCATTCATTTGAACAAACTTGGAAGCACTTCACTCCAACATGCTACTGGCCAAAAATCATGACCCAGGGCCTCTTGGTTAGTGAGAAGAAGACGAAAATGTAACTCGTCTCAGGTGACCTAAAAATATCAAAGCTGTGGCTATTTCCTTTTGGCAGAAGAAGATTTTTGTAGCTCAATACCTATTACAGCCTATGTAAAACATTTCCCTTTTGGCGTGGCCCCAATTCTGACCCCATGGGTTTGATTTGTACAAACTTGAATTTTCACCCTAAGGGTATGCCAAAAGGAAATATCTAAGCTGTGGCTATTTCTTTTTGGCAGAAGAAGAGTTTGTAGCTCAATACCCATTACAGCCTATGCTAAACATTGGCCTCTGGGCGTGGCCCCAATTCTGACCCCCGGGGTCTGTTTTGTACAAACTTGAATCCTTACCCTTAGGGTATGCTAAAAGTAAAATATCTAAGCTGCGGCTATTTCCTTTTGGCAGAAGAAGATTTTTATTGCTCAATATTCCATTACCGCCTATGTTAAACTTTGGCCTCTGGGCGTGGCCCTAATTCTGACCACAGGGGTCTAATTTGTACAAACTTGAATCTTCACCCCTAGGGCTTGCTTAAAAGCAAAATATAAATCCAGCAGCCATTCTCAGTCTTTCGAAGAAGATTTTTTTAAAGATTTAGTCAAATTGCCCATTTTGGGCCACGCCCCTCAGCCCCCAGGGGATCCAGCAACAAAATTGAACCCTCTTCCCACAAAGATACTTCAGACCAAATTTAGTCAAAATCTTTGCAGTGGTTCTTGAGAAGAAGTCGAAAATGTAAATTGTCTACGGAAGGACGACGCACGACGCACGACGGCGGACAAAAGGAGATTGCAAAAGGTCAATTGAGACGTCGACTCAGGTGATCTAATAAACTTTTGATCAGTATTATGGAAGTTTCCTGTCTCAAAAGATGAACGTCACACTACACGTGTGGTTGCACATTTTAAATTGAGTAATATTATTCATTATACTAAAAAATAAATTACACTGCATCATACAGCTGTGTTGTCGTTATATGACTCTTCGGTGATGCTAGACGCCATCACAGAGATCCCGAATAGCTTTAATGCTGACGAAATAGAGGGACAGGTGCGTAATTAGAGAGGGGTCGTAGTTAATCTCATATTAATTATTCTGTAAAGTGTGCGTATTATGAACTGTGCCACTACTCAAAAGGGATAACTGTGGCCTTTAAGCTTACAGCAAACATCGGGGACTAGACTATGAACTGTGCCACTACTTAAAAGGGATAACTGTGGCCTTTAAGCTTACAGCAAACATCGGGGCTAGACTATGAACTGTGCCACTACTTAAAAGGGATAACTGTGGCCTTTAAGCTTACAGCAAACATCGGGGCTAGACTCACCAGCAGAATCTACCACCTTGTATCGTGAATGAATAGTGATGTTATTTACCTGCGCTCCATTCGCCTATGATCGCGAAATACTTGGCCAAAATATACATCTTATCTGAAATAAGAGACGTTGAAGTAATATAGTAATATAACATAATTTGTTTTCCATTTCTCAAGGCGTTTTTTCCTGTTCTGCAGTAAAAGAATTTGTTACAATAATTCGATTGAATTTATCAAATTCTTTGATCTTATTTACGGGAAATTGTCGTTGCAGTTTAATTACGGTTTTAATACCCTCCACAACAAGGAGAAATTATCATGACAGTAAATAGCGAATATTAGTAGTAACTGACGAAATTCACTGAGTGGACAGGGATTTTACGAGTAAAGGACGAATATTTGATTCAGCGAAAGTTTTTCGGCATATAGTAACCACTGCTTGTCCGAGTATTTTTTTCATGGACATAATTTTTCACCATTGTTATTCAAGCTAAGCAATCGTCAAAGGTTTCTGTCTAAAAATGTAAATATGTTAAAGCCAAACATTCTCAATACTGTTGTGGTTAAATGTTCAAACATGGGTGTCAAAAATAACTCGAAACATGATAATAGTCAAACACCTAAACTTTAGTGGCTAAAAGAGTTTACCAATATTTATATGTTTACTGTAAATATAAACACTGTGAACGTGTTACCATTCAGAAAGCTGACTTGGATGACCATGGGGTCCGGTCCCACAGAAGTCGGGAAGACAATCCAAATACAATGTACCGGTAAGGTGTCCACTGCCTCATGAGCTGCTAACGAAAATACCTGAACAGGAAACATGAAGTTGAAACAATGCACTGTATTGATGTAAAAATATACAGTGTATCAAACTGTCGCGGTTCTTTATTGGTAATACGCTTAATCCTGGTGTCTTTAATCGCTTAATCCTGGTGTCTTTAATCGCTTAATCCTGGTGTCTTTAATGGCTGTTCAGCAGGTACTTATTATCAACAATGGTAATTGGGGTTTGGGGTAGGGAGTGTTTACCAATTTTTTACCTTTTTGACCCGTGCATTGTAACCGATAAACGTTATGTTTGAACATTTAAAATGGTTTTATTGTCGGAATACATATCAATAAACGTAATTGAATGCATGAATTGTAACTAAATTTGTCTCATATAGATATCCAGTCACATCACTTTACGTACAGAAATGTTTTCATTCTCGTCGGTATGGGGCATCCGGTGGCTGGACGTACAGTCATCCGAGTTGTAATACAGCTCATACTGGCCTTGGTTGTTTGCAGATGATGCTACGTAAACTGAGGTCACGTATGACACGGCAGACCCGGTCATCGCAGACACATTAACCTGCAAAAGGAATACAAAGTCGGTGATATGTCAAACTTGTTTAATCTATTGTTATTTTCCAATTGTTTCATTTTTCTTTTTCATTCTTCTCGATCAGTTAAAGACAGAAAAATGAACATAATCTAAAGATAAATCAACTTGGTCGTCATTGGGAATGCAGTGAATTGGTGAAATAATTATTGATCTTTTTATGAAAATCTAGATTTTGGATGTAAGTTAGAGACATTTTCCTCCCACACTAAAAACGTACATTCCCGTTTTTGCCTGGGAAAAGATAGATCTGTCTCTACCGACATAGGGAAATAACAGCTCACACGCGCTGATATTCTGTACAACTAGATCAGTGGTGAGTCGACAGTGAAACAAGCAGACTAGTAGTGGCTTGACTAACGAGGCCTGGCTGTTTTGTTTTCAATGTGGTACTCTTCATCTTTCATGTAGCTATTCGCTTAACGAGAGATAGACCTTTGATTTGGAAATTAAACCGAAATATTGGTTAGAAAAATGCACAGGCAAACATCTCTATCTTTGTTTATCTATTGCGTCCTGTACTTTTCGATACTTCATTGTTTCCTTTGACGAAAACAAATAGTATTAGCCTAAGAAACCGATAGCAAGCTGAAGCTAAAAGTAGGCATGCTTGCAGGATAATTTACCATTATCTCGTCTGTATATGGCACGGTACTAGTCACGTTGGTACTTCCTAACTGTGTGCTAGGTAATTCTTGACTGATAGCTCCAGAACCTGTTTAATATGAAGGAAATATCTATTTAATTATTTCTATTTTCAAATAAATAAACAATGAAATTTGGATCGGCTTGATTTAGTGTCATTATAAGTGTTTTCGTTAACATTTTGCTTTCAATCTAAGGATAGATACATTCCCCCACCATTCACAGATTTGTCTCTTGCAAGTGAGTTTTCTCTCAATTGTATCAATGCAGACATGTTTTATGTGTATTTTTTACATTCCATTTTGTTTAAAATCACGTCATATCATACATGTAGCTTGACATTGAAAGCAACATTTTATAGCTGTCAATAGACCCCCCCCCCCCCCCCCCCCAAAAAAAAGGAAGATATTTTAAAAACCTTTTCTTTAACCTTTTCGTAAATCATCACATGTTGGACCGACACCATCCTACTAAATGTTAATTTATAAATAGGTATGAGATTCAAAATAAGCTTAATTTAATCTACATAACATTCTTGTTTGTCTATTCATGTTACGGTTAATGAATTTATCCTAACTGTCTTATTTTGGTTTTGCATGTCGTTAACCTGTTTGGTATACAGATCCCTTGCCATTTCCGCCACATGGTTCAAAGGTTGAGGCTCCTGAACATGACGTCACACACAATGAATCATCTCTGTCTGCTGGATTGGTGGAACTAAAACTTCCACAGTGACAGTTCTGACCATCCTATAACGTAACACCAATGTGTAAACAGTGTATATATATATAAACAGACCAATTAAAACGATGTTATAAACCAATAGATAAAGACAACGAAAAACAATCAAAAGCCCCAATGTGACTAAATTAGTTAAATACATTTGATCAATGTGACCTTGAAAGTCTAACAATGTCATTATGTTGAACATGATACTTGCCAAATATGACCACCCTAGACCTTTAGTTTATTGAGAAGAGGTTGGCTGTGAATATGGATAAAGTGTATTCATTTCAACATTTGATAGCTTTCTATCTGATCATGCTACTGGCCCGGTATTACCAAACCATCCTCTGCCTTTCGTTTATTCAGAAGAAGTTCGTTAATTGTTCCCAACACATTTGGCCCTGTGACCTTGGCTATTGGTGTATGTCATTCATTTGAAAACAAGATGTAACCCTTAGTCCAAGCATGCGACAGAATAAACATCACCAGCCTAGACCGTTTGGTTATCCTGGGAAGTCGTTTTAAGTTTCCAGCAAGGTTGTATTGTATTCTGTATTCAAATTCCAAATCGTTCCTTTTGTACTTTACACAGGTTTGTTCACAAATAACTTTAAAAACAATGATATGACGTGTCTGTTGCACAAGATTTAAAGTAAATTGAGCGTTAAATCCATAAGGGTGAGTATACCACTGTATCTAGTTTTCTGACCGGTTGTTGTAACCAAGTGTCCAGAAAAAGACACACACACACACATATACACATATACACAAAGACGGGTTTACTATATATTTAAGCAGATCGGTTTTATCTAGCAATGGGGCTTCATGGTCAATTCAATTGAGTTGTTCTACAAAGCAGGCAATACCGAGATTGCCTCAATATCTACTAAATTCGTTATCCCATGACATTTTCGCTCGCAAGATGTTATTATAAAATTTCCCTGAAACTTATTTAAAATCATGCAATGAAAAAGTAAAGTTCTAAACACTTATGAAACAGCAACATAATTTCATTATACGAGTGTGTTGGACAATAACAGGACTACATGCCAATTTGGTCTTCAGAAAACGTCCGAAACGTCATGACATTATGACAAAATATGAACTCGAAGCCAACACTAACAAGCTGTAACAGGGACGTTAGAAATATACAAACAGAAAATATATAGCTTGTGAACCCCACCCCCTAAACCCACTAGTACCACCTGTACCTCGGTAAATCATGTAGTGTGTGTAGGGCAGTAACGATGTAAGACAAAATGAACATGTTTTAAACCATGGTAGATGCTAGAAATATCAAACTAGAAAGTCAGCATAAAATGAAACTTTCCAGATAGAAAGCTTTGCAGTATGTTTGCGAGAAGTATTTATCTATACCATCTTCGACCAGTATCAGGATTAAGGGGAACTTAAACATGGTAAGCATACTAAGAAAAGTCTTGCGTGTTTTTACCGAGGAACATTAAAAATAACGGCCGTGAAACTGAAATCGTCTTTATTTACATAGATATATAGAATCTTACATGAGTTTCTATTTCATATGAGAATTATGAAACGAGTCTAAGATTTTTTTTCAATTTAGCGACCCTCTGGCTTCGTGACGAGTTTCATAAATCACACATGAAATGAAAACGAGCGTAAGATCCTTTTCATCACATGATCAAGATTTGTGGCATTTATTCGTGTAAAACAACAATTTTTATGCAACCTTGAAATGTAAAAAGAAGTAATTTTGACTGCAGTGCGTAAGTCTGTGACGTAATGTACTTGTCCTAGGAATAACGTCACAATTGAAACAATTGGAAATTACAACCAATCACAGGGCTGATAGGTCATATTACATGGTTAATACGCAAAAAATATGACATAGGTTTATTCACTGGATGACACAGTACATTATGTGATATTCTACCACGTCTGTGATGTAACGATGGTTTTCATTGGTTAAAAAGAGTGCATTATTGAGCGATATACCATGCGCGTGCCAATAACCAATGCACGTGAAATAGTGCGCACGCATGCTGTTCCAACAACCTCCCCGTATTTTATCATAAATTAACAAAAATAGCATAACTGTCAGGCGGGATCAAACTATTTGACAGGCCTGCCATTCAAAAGATTACACGGATCTATAGACCTAAAGTATGTGGGTCCGTGCAGTAAAAATGGTTTAATAATTATTGACATTTAAAATGTACAGGTCTGAAGACAAAATGGTAAATTATTAATTACTTCTGTTTTTACTTCACTGGGTAGTGCCGTACGTTTCACGATGTGTGCAGTTTGTGTATGTACTGTCAAGCGTTGATTTCATGTTTTGACGAACGAAGTCGATAGCGTGCCAATGTTTGATTGATTGAAATAAACATCGTATCTGACGTCACACGTGTTCAGTTGTTCTGATCTGCAAAACGTCGTCTGCTTTCAAAAAATCAAAGTCATGTCGAGCATTCGCCTACAGTGTACATACCATGTGTGAAGAACAATGTTCCAAAAAGTAGCATCGGTCTGAACAGTGGTTGCAAAACACAGCTGTCCGGTGAAGTCGGTGAAGGTGAAGGTCGCATCATGATCAGCCGGTCAGCGACTTTCCATCACGTCATGGCAACCAACTAAATATGCCAACTCATGTCAGGCCTATCGTATGATGTTGTATCACTGGCACTTCCAAGAAAATCCGCTTGATATCGGTACGATGATGATGGTTTTGGGAGTAAACGTAATCCGGGAATTTAGGTGTTCGAAAATGTTGGAAAAATAATTAACTCAGGCCGAAGCGGCCTTCGTTAATTATTTTAACCAACATTTTCTCACCCTCGTTATATATTCCACCATGATGCACGCATAGATGTTGATTATTTCTTAAACATTGCATAGTACCAATACGAGGTATGCTATATAATTTCATTCGACTGCAGATTTGTATTACGGAAATAATTTATATCGAACAAAACACGAATGATATTAAAATGACAATTTGATCAGCATACGTTTAGAAATACAAGTGAATGCGAAGCTAATGTATAGTTGAAATTCTACTTCTTTGATGGAAATTTATAGCGTAAACAAAGCTATATTGAAGAAACACATGAGGCACTTTATAAAGTTGATTGGCATCGGTTCACAGTTTCTATTTCAAAATACGTTACCACAGTCATTTTAATGCATATTCCAACCTTACTTGGCTCTTTACATACGTAAATACCCCTATGGGGAGCCCCTGGAAAACCCACCAATCAGACGGCAGTATTCACGCACGTGATAAGACACCAAGCCATGCTTCCCACTTCATAATTCCTTCAGCCTTCCGTGTTTACGGACGTGTTTTGGTTTCTTCTACGGGGTTCCAACTGCTACTTGCGTTGTTTGTACCGATATATATTGTATCCTTTAATACTATATAACTTTATTTTGTTTTAATTTAGCGTTTTGCTTTATTTGCGCCGTTTTGCGACCAGGCTCCGGCCACGTGTTCGCGTTTTGACGGTTTGTTTACTTTGAGATGGAGACTCCTCCTCAAAGGCGCTGTCCTGGGGGTCATTTATTTGAGGCTTCCGACCCCCACCCTTACTGTCCTAGCTGTCGGTCTTGCTCTCTGGAGCAGCCGTGTGACATTTACCGTGCCTGGCAGCCGACTCCTGCCGGTGGTTCTCCCCGCCCGCAAGGGTGTGCAGGTAAGTCGGGTAGGAGGGGTAAGGGTGGGGCGAGCGCTAAGGCTAGGCCTAAGCCCTCGGAGAACACCAGCGGAATTTCGACCTCTGTTGAGTCTTCCCTGGGGTTCGTTTCGGCGGTTTCGGCCCGTACTGAGGCGTTGTGAAACAATTTGTTTCATTGGACCCGGACCTTTCTCCCCCCCCCCCCCCCCCCCCCCCCC
>NW_018479906.1:0-2452 GCF_002113885.1 Mizuhopecten yessoensis | reverse complement strand
CGGATTCGGCCGTCCCGGAGCGCACTTCGCTCCTTCAGAGCATGTTGCCTCCCCTAGCATCTGCCTCCTCGGCCTCTGCTAGGTCTCTTGCGGAGGGACGAGGCGTGGCTTCGTCCCTCGCTCAGGTCAACGCTTTATTAAAGCAGAAGGTGAGCAAGGCTCGCAAGCCTTTTTCCCTCTCGGCTTTACAGGTCGTGGTTGCTGACATCGCAGACTTAGCTGCAGATACGTACCGCATTCACGACCCAGTCTTGGCCCCTAATTCCGTTTCCCTTAGGAGGGATCTGGATAAGTGGCCGGGACGCTGTGTTGACCAGGTTGTGATGGGGCCTAGGGAGCACTCTAAGTTGGAGCGTCTCCTTAGGCTGGCTCTCCATGTTCTGTCCTACGCAGACTGGTTTACTTCTGCGTTGCTGGCTGCGAGCTGCAAGTCGGTGGAGCAGCTCCCCAGCGAGGTTGGACTGATGGAGCGCCTTAGCCAGGCAATTTACAAGGCACATCTTGATGCGATGGCCTTACTGTCGGCTGCCATGTCACACCTTGTTGTTGCCCGCCGGTTGTCGGTCCTTTCTGGACTGCCAGTCGGCGATTCCTATCGGGCTACCCTTTTGGAGGCCCCTTGACTGGCGAGGATTTGTTTTGCGGGGTCCTTCCCTCAGTGCAATCTGAGATGAGGTTGGACCCGTTTGCATCTGAGGATGCACGCCACAACTCGGCAGGCAAGGACGCTAGCAGGAAGAGGCAGGCTTCTAGCTCCTCAAGGCGTAGGAGGAAGAGGGCAAAGACGACTGCTTTTCAGCAGCAGGCTGCCCTTCCGACTTCCGCTCCGGCAGAACGTCGGAAATCTTCCTTCCGCGGTAGGGGTTCCCAAAAATTTTCTAGAGGTAGGAAGGGTTCCTGACTCTTCCTTGCCCTTGCTTACTCCTTGTCCACTGTCTGTCGCCGCTCCCACGCCCTTGGGCGCGGGAGGCTCCGCCGATGTGGTTTGGGAAGGGCTAGATTGGCCCCTTCCGGACTTGCCAGTAGGCGGTCGGCTGTCCCATTTCGTTCCTCATTGGAAAGAAATCACATCAGACAGTTGCGCCCTAGTGTCCAAGGGTCTCTGCATCCCGCTCCTTCGGGATCCACCTCTGGCGCGAGAGCCTATCTTTTTCCCTTCTCCTTCCGATCCGGGAAAGGTGGAGGCTCTCAGGTCGGAGGTTCAGGCCATGATCGCGAAGGGCGCGATCGAGGAACTTTCACCGGACCGGTGGTCTCCAGGGTTTCTTTATTTACGTATGTAAAGAGCCAAGTAAGGTTGGAATATGCATTATAATGACTGTGGTAAGTATTTATAATAGATATTGGTTTCACAAGAGAAACCTCAAGTTTCCGTCATTCCTCAACGGCATGTCATGGTTCAATAATTACCGTAATTGCATGCCAATATCACGTATACATGTACCTGTGTGACCACCAGACATGTAACTAATAGATATGTGTTGGTTACTGGGTATGGGGGAACCGATATCACAGAACCTGATGGCGACATTAAGAATAATGCTTATGCCAATATTTTTGCTTTCAATAGTCGCGTCAATCATGAGCAACCATGTACTCAACTCGATGACACATTCATGATGTGTTATGAAACGGATGATGTTTTCATTTAAACAAATGTGCATTAAAATCTAATCGCCCTGGAATATACAAATAGATTAATTTTCCTTTATAGAATCATTTATTGTCTTGGTCTCACGCTCGCCATCTAGGGTACCAAATCAACCAGCCGAGAAAGATCAACGGCAATAACGATAAAAGAATTTCAAACTCATAACTGCTTTTAGAAGTCGCAATGTTTTAGAAGTCGCAATGATAAATAACCACATATTACCATTTCATTGGAAAGTGTGACTATTACTCTTTATGGGCGGATTGGTCGGGTGGTTAACACTTCGGCCTTCCACGCAGGCGGCCGGGATTCGATCCCCGAAGTCTTCGCACGTATAGAATATCAGAGAAAGTGTTGTTCTCCTGCCCACACAACTCCAACAACCCAGGTGGAGTATAATATCGTATGGGGTATATTTGATGTAGCATTCAAGTGAGGTGACATTAAACAAAGATGCCGTTGGAAGCACGGCCCCACTACAAACAGAACACAATACATCTCCAGAACACACGCAGGAATACACACATATGGATATATTAGCCAGGTGGCATAGGACTAGTAGTTAGCGCCTGATAAGGCAGCTCCTGCGAATTCCTCAAAAAATTGTATATCCTCATTGTATTAATTGTATATCTATGTACTATAAAGCGCTTTAGAATGGTTTATGCTAGCTAGATAGGGCACTATATAAAATGTTGTATATTAATATCAAATGTTATATTAATATAACCATCACAACGGAACAAGTGACCACTACACCTAATATAACCATCACATTGGAAAGTGTGTCAACTACACCTA
>NW_018479905.1:102137-110285 GCF_002113885.1 Mizuhopecten yessoensis | reverse complement strand
CCTCTGTTTGATGTGGTCCTCGTGAGTTGATCCTCTGTTTGATGTCGTCCTCGTGAGTTGATCCTCTGTTTGATGTCGACTTGCATTTCACTCCTTGACCGTCTCGATGCGGACGATGAATTGTCAACCTTTCCTCTATAAGGTGAAATGACGTGTGTTCGCAACGCCCAAGAATGGCAGAGATTGCTAAATTGGCCTGTACTGCGAATTGTTTTAATTGTTTATCCGTCTTCACACCAGCCAAAACCATAGACTTTATATATGGATACCAGTCTTCCACTTTTTGGAATGAGCATTCTTTAATTAATAATGAAGCAGTTTTTTTACTTTGAGGAATCTGATTAAACAACTGATAAAAGTCTTACACTATTATGTTGTAATCTTGACGTTTTGTTAACACATTGATCAGCTGTACCTTACAGATATGGTGGTGTAAATAGGATATATATATATATTTAATAAGATTAGTGCCACCACACAGGAAGAGAACGGATATCAAAGTGGATACGAAACGAAACAACAGGAACCAAAGAGATGACATAACAGCATCAAAGACGGTAACCACAATATACCCTGTGGCAACACCAGACATTTTTGAAGGGAAGGCATTTCTTGCACCACATTATGCCCTCGTTATGTATCCTTTGAAATCTAGAAAATTTGTAGAACACCAACTTACACGCGATAAACGTGTCTTTAATCATTGCAGACAGTGTGGAGATGAATATATTTTTTCGTGGCTATTATCTTTTGTAACATTGTGGAAAATTTACATCGCAGTTACATGTATTCAGTTTGCGAGCAGATCCCAAATGATAATGTCTTTCATCAGCTTATCTAGTCCCGATGCGTGATGACTCCGACATCTGCCCTCTATATTTTATACAAAATTTGCAAGTACGTTTTCCTGCAAATCCCAATATAGCAGGGAGATTATCGTGCAGTTCGAGGACAACCTAGACATGGTCCTTAAGCACCTCAGAAATTACTGTTCATTAAGTATTCATGATTAACTTCTGCAATACTCTTTATTCAGTAGAACTTTCTCATTTATCTGTGTATTATGTTTTATTTGCATATCAGATGAGTTCTTGAGTCATGGGTCATATTAATCAGCGGGAGTAAAATATTATTTGAATAATTCTTTTTCGTGTATATTTTCTTGAGGAGAAATAACTACTGCCGAATATAACACCTTAAGCTTGTGTTCCCTGTGCTGTGAGTATAAGATGGTGATGGACACATTGCCATAAACACAAATTTGCATCCTGTAAATATTTCTCTTTAGTAGCGTTGTATGACCGGAGTGCATGTATCAACCCCCTGAGGAGTATTGACAAGTACATGATTCAGGAGGTCTGACAAGTCTGATGGAAATAGACAAATGTAGCGATAGTTGACTTCCGCTTTATCTGACCGTCTCCAAGTGTTGGATTTTTTTCATCTATATTAAGACCTTATCTCTGTTTTAAGGCAACATCACATTCTCATTATTTATGAAATTTAAAAAAAATTAAAATAAATACGTTATAAAATCAACAGAGCTTGATCCTTCATTTAAAATCATCAGAGATAAAAGAAAAAATCTATACTAATTTCTTGATCACCCAGTAGTTTACTATGTAGATTTGTGTTTTATCAAATACCTGTTGATTCTTGTTATAGTAATACAAGCAATTTTCAGACCATGAAATACAACGTTCTGTATCGCACATGTGCAATACAGAATGTTGTATTTACCTACTAGCCGGAATTACTTTTTATGGGAATCCCCTTGTCATGGCGAACTGAAAAGTTCGCGGTATTTGCAAAAAATATCAAAGTTTATAAAATATTTGTATCGATCTCTACCAAATCATAAGGTATGTGATAAAAGCAAGACCACCCTCTTGTGTTTTTCTAACGAATCAGAAAGCACTCATTTATTGCGCGGACATATATATTCACTCGTGCGCGGTGTGTGGTCTTGCATATTTATTCCTGTTTCTTGATGTATTTATGCATTAAGAACATTAACAAGAAGTAGTCTTTTTAAAGTACATACTTTGACTTCATACACAAACAATATGATACTTAATATATATTTGAGATATTTATTTATATAGCTGATGTTCAAAAGAGTTCTCAATTATCCAGATCAGCTTCCTTTTAACTCCGTCACTTTTGAAATTATTTCTTGCAGTTTTACTTCCAACTTTGAGCAGTGTTCAACTACTGCAGTATCCAGTACCTCCGTCACCTCGTCTGTATGTTGTTTCTGAGGAGACAAAAACGCGAAATAATATTTTAAACTGACAATTTAGTGAAGATTTTTTTTTTTTAAATTGAATCACAAAATTCTTCATGATAATAAAGTTTGGTCCTCCTCCATCAGGTCATGTAAAGATCAACTACATGAAGTTTTGTTAGGAGGTATATCTTTTCAGTATCTATTCAATTTTAAGGCTATTACATGTATTTGACTAAATAGCCCCTTTAATAATCAAGTACATTATATGATCAAGGTAAACTAACCTAATTAATTACATCCACATGTTAAACCTACCAGTTCACATATGCTTACAGTATCCTCTTGCATCAGCAGGTATTTGTTCTATGATTTTTGAAGTGTTAAATAGTACAAGTTTTACTGGTTTTATCTCTGTAATTCAATTAACAAATAGAGATATGGGGTGTGCTGGTAACCTGTACGAGATCTTTTACCAAGATTTGACACCAACAAAAGCAGTCTGTATTAATACTATTGCTTTATTACTTGTATCACCTTGATTTTTGTCAGGACACCTTTGACCATTAACTTCGCGGAGGACAACATCTGGATAGCCTTGGTGGAGCTCTCTGCTTTACTGCAACATTCCTCATACCCTAAATTAACATACAGTGCCAATGTGTGAGCAGTAAGTAACCATCCAGTTGTAAAAAGTCTTACCTGGACATTTTGTACAGAATAGAACAGAACAATAAATGTTCAAATGTTCCAAAAATGTAGTAAAGTGGCCATTAAAATCATGAAATGGAATTTTATCTGAACAATTAAATTTTCAATGTACAGTTAAAGTGACTTTGTACACAAAAACCCTTGTTGTATTTTTTTATTTTTTTTTAAACATATTGACCTTTTTTAATTAGCAATGGCATTTGGCACAAATTGAACAACTTATAGGAAGCCCTTTTTCCTACAACACTTTTTGTAAGTGACCAAAAAGCAACTAGAACTGTAAGCAAAAGGCTAACTAATACCCCCCACCCCCCACCCTACTCCTATATAAACCAGAAATGTAAGGTAAAGGCTAACTAGTANATTGCAAAGCAATCCATAGTCTCCCACCAGTAATGCTTTCTTTATTCACGGAGCTGTACACTTATTTAAGCATATAGGTCACTGACATAATTTGTGTACTCCCTCCTAATGCCAATACATACTTGCAAACCAAATCTTGTTACCCCAGATGAACCAGCTTTGCTGAAATCGTCCTAGTAGTTAAGGATGAATTGTCAGGACAGAGATTTTTAAGAAAGGGCCATAACTCCTTAGGAATCAGGGGGGTAGTTACCACATCTGTAAACTTTCACTGAAATCGGACCAGTAGTTTATAGGAGGCAGACAAAGGTTTTTTTTCAACAAAGGGCTATAACTCCTTGTAAAAAGGCCAGAATGAACAAGCTGTAAGGATTTTTATCAGCAATTCTCATTGAAATCCATCAAGTAGTTAAGGAGGGGTACACAGTACTACATTGCGTCCACAGATGGACAGACGGACAACCTGATTCCAGTATACCCCCCTAACTTCTTTGCAGGGGGTATGAAAAACACTTGCAGAAGCCAGTGACCAGAGATGAAATATAGTGTTGTAAGCTTAACAAGCTTTGTAAAGGCAAGCAAATGAGTGTAAGCTAGCCATGCTTTGTAAAAGGTGTGTCAGTGGACCCTGTAATCTAACTAAGCTTTTTAAAAGAATGTCAATAAACCTGTATGCTAATCAAGCTCTATAAAGATGTGAAAATTAATCTGTAAGCTAACGCTACATTATGTGGGTGTATTAAAGACTGTAATATAACCTAGCTTTATATATGTGTGTTAATGATGACTGTAAGATAACGAAACTTTTTTGAAGATGTTTTAAGGACTTTGTAAGATAACCAATCATTGCAAAAGTGGGTAAATGTTTATGTAATCTAAGCATGCATTGTAAGAGTGTATTTATAACTCTAAGGAAACCAACCTTTGAGGCTTTGTAACAGTGTGCTAAATACTGTTAATTAACCAAGCTTTGTGAATGCTGTGCAAGAAAACTAAGCATTGTAAAGGTGTTTTATTGAATATGTAAGCTAACAAGCCTTTTTGATAGTATGTTCATGATATTGTTAGATAACAAGGCTATGTAATGATGTGTTCATAACTGTTTAAGATGAGTTTTGTAGAGGTGTTCAGACATTACAACTTGGGACTGTGTTCAATCTATGCTCAAACCCATATTCTTAAATCAATTGAAACTAATTTTTTATTACTCACTGAAATTTTACATTGAGAAAGTTCAAGCATTTGAAACCATATTCTCACACAAAAAAAGAATTAAAACTAGAACATGAGAATGTGTTACTTGAACGTACTTTCAGCTAGCTCCAGTGCCTGGTCAGCAATTTCTTTACACCTGTCTGTAGTTTGTTCCCACTTTGGGTCCTGAGTGACACACCTGTAGGCCTTCTGTAGGTACTGTAACACCTGTATATAGTAGAGGTATATCTATATCTATATATATTGATATTTTAAATTATTATACCTGTTATGATTATTTCAACAAAAACTCTATTTAATCAATATATACATGTATAATATTAAATATGTATAACACTTTCAATTAAGTTATTCATACTGTCTATCCATAGACAAGACAGACATTCTTTTTTTAAAAACAAAGATACCATTAAAGTTTCTAAAGCATATAATAACCAAAAAGTTCAGGAATTTGTTTGAATTTACCATGCCAAGGTATATTTGAAATGCAATTTTCAGATCACATATACTTTGTTTGCATGAACTTAGTATTTAAAACTGTTTGTACTCTTTGCAAACTTCAGAAAAGCATATTACAGGGTATTGAACATGAAAACATAACTACATTATATATCAGGTGTATTTGTCTTTATTACCACTTCATGTTTTTCTTCTTTCCCTCCCATACTATAAGCTGTCAGCTTGGCATAAGCTTTCCATATCTCAGCATTGTTAGAGACCTAAAACAGTCATAAAAAGCATGTTTTAACATCTATCCACATTTCGATGGTTTTTATTGTTTTTATTATATTGACTAACGGTATAATATGAAATGGTGTTAGATATTGGTTTGCATTCCATAAGTGATAATTTTTTGTAGATAATTCTCATAAATCTGGATGATCTTACTGGGTAGTACACTGTAATGACTGCATTAATATCAAAAAGATGCAATAAAGATATAACTGAATGTTAGGTTAAGAATGCCTAGTTACACAGACAAAATTAATTGAACAAGAGGCCCATGGGCCTTAACGGTCACCTGAGTCTTACAGTATTTATTTTTGTTGTTGAAATATGTATCAATTTGAGTAAAAAATAGTGAAGTATAACGTTAACTTAAGTTTGTCAGGACCATGAGCTGATCATTCCCAGACAGAGTTTCAGTTAAATCGGCCTATTAGAAATTGTTTTAAGTTTGAAATAGTTATTTTCAAAATAGCGGTCGTGGCAGCCAAATTGGATTTCTGATCAACCCGAAAAATAACAACGCTTTGTCAGGACCATGAGTCGATCATTCCTACAAAGTTTCAGTTTAATCGGCCCATTAGGAGTTGACTCAGGTGACCTAAAAATTAGTAAGAACATTCTCAACTATATCACATGTCTAACTTGACTTAATACTAATATTTGAAAAGAACTTTTCATATTTGTTACAAATACATAAAGCTTTCTGTTTATAAAGTTCTGTATTGTTTGTCATCATCTTTAGTAGACTGAGGGCCCTTTACCTTGGAAGTAGTTCTACCAAATAATGTCAGTAACTCTGGTATGTGTTTGGAGCCTGGAAGTCCATCAGCATCTGTGTAGTTTTCAGTCACCGCCTGAACCAGAGTACTCAGTACCTGTAACAGTCATTAACAGGTTATAACTCCAGGGGCACCCAGGATTGTGAAAATTGGGATAACATAATCATTACGATTTATATTTGCGATTCTACTTGGACATTTGCTGGCCAAATGATTTTTAAGTCTAATATGTTATGACACATAAATATAATTCTAAATCATTTCAGATGTAACACGACATTCGATTGGTCATTCAAAAGAAGTTGAGACAGTATAACCACTATATACCATCCACAAATTTCTATTGTTTTTATGAAGCCCGGATGGCGATTGTTAATGACGTCAATGACCCCCACTGAGCCTGACATATCATGAAATTGATTATTCATGAGGTCACGAACAATAACTTGACTCCGAAAGATCAATGTTATTCAGTCTCACTTTAAATATACCTTAAGTCACCAATCAACGACAGAGTGATCCAAAAGAAAACACTCAAAAATATCTTCAAATCACCATTTTTCTTTTGGTGGTTTTGGCTTATATGAATTTGTGTCGGTATATTGTGATTATACTGTCGCATTTAATCCGTTTAAATGGCTCTGTTCGGCGTCGGCAGTAAAACTCCATTTGCAACAGTATACTCATAATTATACCGTCACAAATTTCAAAATACAGTGCTGTAGGGTTATTCCTAGGTGACAATGTATAGGATACATGACAACAAATGAATCGTTATCACAGTGAATGAACATAACCTACCTCACCGTCATCCCACTTGACTTTTATATCAAGGAGTCTGTTATAAGCCAGTATGGCATTCGCCACATCACCACAATCTGTTGCAACCTGTAAAATTAACAGCAAAAGTAAAATGCGAAGAAAAAACTATGACTAGTGTTACCAAGGAACAAAACTTTTACAATACAGTTGTGTATGTGGGTTTACATCTATAATTGTGAGTACCATTACACAGAAGACACCCTTACTATATCTATAACTTGAGGTAGTGTACTTACTATGAGGACGTTCTCCCATAGCTTCCAGTTCTCATAACTGTACTTGGTAGCTTCCATCAAAACCGTCAATGCTTTCTCCCTGCAGCAGCAACAAATATAACAGGGTTTTACCAGGTGAGCACAAATAAATAATTTCATTCTCCTATCTTAAAATTTCCTGCACTGAAAATCAAGGTGTTTTTTTCAGAATAATAAATTATGTTTCAAGAAAGATGCATATCATTCTGTAGACATATTCGTTGTACATTGTTTAAACAGGTATACATAAAAAGACAGGTCAATCTGTTTAGACTGATCCCTCCATAAACTGAAATCCTTGATAAATCAAACATTAGCTAGCTCCTCATTTATACATATCTGGTAATTGAACCAGTCTCACAATTCATAATGTAATACTCGTCCTGGTGGTGTTCAAATCTTATCTTTAACATGAGGAAGATCAGGTTAAGTTAGTACATGGTATACAAAGGTGAATTTATCACAAAAGTGAAAAAAATATTATGGTTGAGAGTATTCATAAACACATTTCAAATGAGTATCTATCAATTCATTTATTACAAATATGCAACTCATTATCAGACATTTTGATTTTTGTGTTAGAAACAGATATGATTAAATTTATCATTCTTCAGAATATTTTTAATGATGAGATAATTAATGCAGGAGCACATTTAGGATTTTTTGTTAGGGATGGGTACAGGGTGCTCAAGTTGAAATTACTGTGGTCAAAATGTGGTAGAAACGTTTTTAACCAGCAAAGAAAAAGATACAAGGTTACCGCGAGCGGTATATAATACGCACGTCACACATTGAATGAGCAGTTGTTTGTATGATTGAAATATATGAAGTATTTGTGAGTAATTGATATTAAAAGAGAAATCATTCAACATAACTGGTAGATCAATGAGTGCAATACAACATCATGGAACGCATGCATCGCATTAATGAAACCAAGGGGAATAACTCCAATAATTACGGTCGGATAATGGCGGTTATCGAACTTGTCCGAGGTTTCATGGTAATTAACCTTGTTGTGAAGTTTGAAGTTAATCCGTTAATAATTACT
>NW_018479905.1:86997-101768 GCF_002113885.1 Mizuhopecten yessoensis | reverse complement strand
CCGCCCGCCCTCCCAAAATCTTTTCCTGATACAATTCTGCCCATCAACAATATGTGGCGACTTACCTTTCTTTCAGTTGGACATAAGCCGTTGCCATGTTGTTCCAAGCCTCGTAATTCTGCAACAGTTCAATTTGTATTGATACATGTATATAGTATTGACTACTGTTAAACTTGTTTTTGTCTAGTTCAAATTTTCACTGTTTTCCTAGTCAATACATATCAGGAAAAAAATATTAAATCTGAGGATATTTCATTTCTTGGTATAAGTTTTGGTCAGATCATGTATAAAATCATCCTAAAATAACTGACATAATAATAACAATAATATACAACATTTGATATAGCGCCCTATCTAGCTATCATTGCCACTCCCAAGCACTTTACAGTACATGGATATACAATTAATACAATTACCATATGCATTTATCAATACAATTTTGAGAAACTCTCAGAAGCTGCCTCATCAGGCGCTAACTACTAGTCCTATGCCACCTAGCTCATATCTCCCTATGTGTTTATGCCTGCATGTGTGCTGGAGATGTAATGTGTGCTATTTTGTAGTGGGACCATGATTCCGACGATATCATTTATAGTGCCACCTCACTTGAATGCTACAGCACAGATACCGAAACATCCACCCCAGACCGATTTAAACTCAACCTGGGTTGTTGGACAGACCAATGTAAACTCCACCTGGGTTGTTGGAGTTATGTAATAATACTTACATCATAATCAATGTTGACACACATTTTGAAGGCATGCACAGCTTTTTCATACTTCTGTGCTGACAGAGCGGTACATCCACAGGTAAACCAGACGGGCACCTTTGTAGAAAAAGACAGAAAATGAATTAAGATGTTATAGAGGAACAGTGGTCTTTCCTCCCCTAACAGATCTGGACCAGATCATGATCAATCACTGCTACGAAGCAGACCTGGAATAGGTCAGTTACTGATAATTTGCAGAGTGCCCATCCACAAAGTCCTGATTTTAAAATTGAATTTGGAATTACGACACTGACAGATGCTTTCACAAAACCAAAAGTTACTCTACTTGTTTTTTTTGTTAAGATTTTTCTCTCATAGATTTCAGGCCTAGTGATGACCATGTACCATATAGAGTGCTCCAGTAAGGAAGAATTCATTATGTAATTAAATGTTTGGTTTGTATTTTCTCTAGAAATATTTGAATGCAAACATCATTGAAAATCAAAACCTTGCAATTTTATTTGTTTAAACCCTTACAATAGCTTGAATTTGAATAAAATATCAAAACAATCACATATAAAAACAACCTTACCTGTAGACAGTTAATTTTCAGGGATTTATCAAAGCATTCCAAGCTCTTTTCATACTGAAAAGGAAATAAAAGTATGAGTTAAACAAGATAAAATACTGAAGGCTGAGTTTTTTTTATTTAAACAAAAATTTCAGTCAACAATTACCGAATCCTTGATCTGGTTCAAACCTGATTGAATTAATCAGCTGTTAACACAAAATCTCATAATCTTATTTTTAAAAACATATCTAAAATTTACCAATGTTTTTGTATTTCTTGTCTGTGGCTGATCTTTTTGAGGTTTTCTATACATTCAAGTTAAATTCTGAAGTTTTACATTTTTGAAAATGTACAAGATGAAATTTTTGTCACTAAGATTATAAGGTTTTGAAGTGTATGTTGTATTAACAACTTTAGTATTAACAGTTTTTTCTTCACGATTAATTGGCTTTTCAGCTATCAACTAAAATTTATGAATGCTGTTTTTTGATGGAAAACCGATTGGATGCTGTTTATGTGTTTTGAAGAAATAAGTTATACTTTACCTAAAGATTTTTAAAAGTAAGAGTTATCAAGAGCAAACATATTGCATACTTGCCAACGTTTTGAAATTTCCATGTGTATGTTCTATACACTCTAGGTGGAAAAAACACTTTAAATGGCAACCTTTATTGAAAATGCTCCATTTTTTGGCCCAAAATTAAGAGCCTCCCTCCACAATAGGGAGAATTGGCAGGTAAAACGTAAGGAACAAATTCATCTCTTATAATGTTAATACATAGTAATACATAGTTAACAAGTTATAGTATATACAGCCTACTTTCTTAAGGTAATGTGCAACAATATGTTGCCCAACTTAACCGACAGCAGACCGACTTACATCTTCATGAGCGAAGTAGTGATATGCCAGACACCTCATAGCGCGGGCACTTTTGTGATTGGACAACTCCCATGCTTTTTCATAATGAGTAATGTCCCTTGTCACATCACCGAGATAACACAACAGACTTGCTGTTTCTTTTATTGCTAACTGTTCTCTGATCACATCCTCAGCCTGAAAACAGTCAACGAAATCAAAGTTAAACACACCGGGTAAAAATAGGCGATAATCTTCAAAGTCTGGCTGTCATGTTGGAAATATTCATTAGTTGGCATGCATACCTTTTAACCCCCTTTCACAAAGAAGAGGGGGAAGACGAAGTTATGATGCCCCACCATCCCAACACTGGAAAAATTAGTGTGGGGGAGTGGGGTGTAAAAATGTATATAAATGACCAATTTTTGCCTCCATAATTGATAATTGCAGACATGGAGGTCATT
This sequence comes from Mizuhopecten yessoensis, assembly GCF_002113885.1. Classification (NCBI taxonomy): domain Eukaryota; kingdom Metazoa; phylum Mollusca; class Bivalvia; order Pectinida; family Pectinidae; genus Mizuhopecten; species Mizuhopecten yessoensis. The sequence goes on along the minus strand of NW_018479905.1, from coordinate 99,168 downwards.
GTGTGTGCAATGACACATCACATTTTGGTTTAATTATGTTAACTTTCATGCATTATCTTCATTATCACTTAATTTCTATTAGAAGTCCATTTTGTAAAAAAAACAATTGTAGTATATCAGATATCATTAATTTCCTACCATATAACATACCTTTTCCATTTTGCCAAGACGTTTGTAACAAGCAATGACCTGTTCCCACATCTGTAACTGTTCATAAGCATCCAGGGCAGATCCCACTGCTCCAATGCTCAATAGGAGATCTGCAAGGTCCATCTGGAAACATTGAATTCACATAACAGTTTGTTATACAACATTGTCTGGGACATTTCAAACATCTATTATGCACCCACTATGTTTCTGTAAACATTATATTCGTACAACAATTTGTTATATAATATTATCTGTGGCATTTCAAGCATCAATTATGTTTCTAAAAACATTCTTTTTCTTTTTGCGTAAACAAGATAATTTCCTAAAAAGGTGTACCTACAAACAATGATTAATTGATAAACAAGATACCTTATTTTATTTGTTGGTTTTACATTGAATAATTTTCACTAAAATTTGAAATACATACACTGTAAATACACAAGACAAAATAGATACACTACTTAAAATGACAAAATTAAACACAATGTATATACAAAAGACAATAAAAATATCTACATGCATATGACAGTAAGACAAAATACTCTCACATGTATACATAAAACAAACAAAAAGGTTAAAGGACAAAATACACACACATGATGCAAAACAATGCAACTTGACTTAATTATTGTATCAAAAATAATATAGATTAAATATCTTGCATGTGCTTTCAGCCAAGGATAGATTAATATATGAAAAATGAATTCCAATGTGGTTCATTAATGGTAGATTCGATTCTCTTTAAATATCAGTCTAGAAAATGACTTGCTTTACAGAAGTGTCTGTAATCCGTGTTATATATAGATGTATTTGATATATTGATATAATGGATAATAACTTGTCTCCACATAATGAGCAGTATAGTTACCTTGATCATCCATGAAGATTGAACTCTGTGGCAGTAAAACAGGTGGAGTCTGTGCTGGGCTGGAGGTTCTGGTCGATTTATCTGGTTAACTATCTCCTGTAACAAAAGCATTGTCAGGGCCCTTTATGTCTCAGTGTGGGATAGGTGACAACCCACAATCCTGTGGGCGGCCACATGGCTAAATGTAAGATAGCTAATAGTACGTGTTCACAATCCTATGGTTGACTTCATGACTAAATGTGAAATAGGTAAGGATGGTGGGAGGATTGGGCTTTGGTTCACAATACTTTGGTTGACCACCTGATGAAATTTGGGATAAAATCATTATCCTATGGAAGGTCTTGTGACTAATGGTGAAATATCTCAGGGCTCACAATGGTATAGGTGACAAAATCAATTCACAATGCATTGGGGGAGCTTCATGACTAAGCTTGCGGTCAGTGAAAATTCAAAACGCAATGGGGAGAGGGGGGGGGGGGGGGGGGGGGGGACAGGTGTCAATAGTAAGGCCTCATGTAATGGGGGTACATGACTCAGTGTAAAATAGAAAAAGGTTTACAATTGTATTTAAGCCTAGTTACTTAAAGTCTAATCAAATATTGCTTGTATTAAACTCCTTTCCTACATCTCCTGGAATGTAATATAAAGTTGTTTTATGATATGTAATAAGTTTGAATTTCTACACTCACCTCAACTTGCATCATGGATCTTTCCACGCGCCGACAGCTGCCCTTCTGTAAGGTTGACCTTAAGACCAGGCAGTGAACAGATGTTGACCAGCACTTCACTTGGGCCAGCACACACTAAAACACATCAATCATATCATCTAGAATGTCACAATACCTGTACATATAACACACTACATACACAACACATCGTGACACTCTTACACAACTCAAACACTTACACAGCGAAGTGTAACACAAAAAAACCTGTTACACTACAAAATAATACATGTCTATCAACAAAGTTTTCTTCATCAACATATAAAATTACCATACATCTGTCACAAATCTCGCATACGGAAGTGATTCTGTCTAAAATTTCTTTGAATACTTATTTGTTTCAGGAATATTAATTCATCCTTACATCAGAATACTAGCAGATAATTCCTAACAAAAATATATAGATGTCTCTTTCACACGATTCTGAGATTTATATAATTTTAAGTTGTTTCTAAATGAATTGTGCGTGATTAAAATTATGTATAACGTAAATCTGCAATGTGTCTCACTACACTCACAGATGTATAGGCCTCTAACTCCTCTTCTGTCAGTCTTTCATAGCTAGCCCGGCTTCGTCTATAGTCCTCCCTGAAACATCAGAGTTTTGACATTTATAATTGTTTCTGTGTTTTCCAGTTCCTGGCACCAGATAAAGCTTAACAATGCTAAACCATCCCCTGTCTTATCTCGACTCCTAGCTATCCTGGTAAGGTTTGGATATCTATCATAGCATTCCCTCTCTTAAAGATCCCTGTCTCACTGTAACAAAACACTGTGACTATTGACTCCTAGCTATACTGGTAAGGTTTTGGATATCTATCATAGCATTTCCTCTCTTAAAGATCCCTGTCCCACTGAAACAACACACTGTGACTATTGACTCCTAGCTATACTGGTAAGGTTTGGATATCTATCATAGCATTTCCTCTCTTAAATATTCCTGTCCCATTCTAACAAAACACTATAGAATTATTAAAACTGTAGTTTTCCATACATAAATTATCCTCCCGTTGATATCTGTTTGGCTATAACTGCAGCGTGACTGGACCAGTGTACTCCTGTTGACCAGGTAGCTCAGCTGTCTAGAGCGAAGAACGTATAATGATCAAAGGTCCTCGGTTTAAATCGTGGCTAGATCATTTTTATGTTTCTTCATTTCATATAAAAAAAATATTGAAGTTAGACAAGATATTTTTTTCTATTCAGAAATGATTTATCAAAGCGATACTCATGCTGGAAGAATAGTTTCCAGTGCATATAGTCATAGTTTTTGACAGAGATACAGGGATTCTTAAATATAGTACATCATCCTTGTCTTATCCGGATCATGTATACTTTCAAGTCTTCTCCTTCAAAACGTGATACATTGTATTTTGTATGAAAATATGTAATAACCTTACATTTAGTGAGATATATTGTTAATGATTAAATCTTCAAATTGAATATTTCCTTCATTTAGTGTATTAATTCAGTGCTACATTTAAAAAAAAATCAACTTAAATGCATTGGTATTCAAAATTATGTTAAATGGCATTTTATGTGAATTTTATGGACAAATGTCAGACTGAACTGCCAGGAGGCCACTTACATCACCCCTACAACTACAGCCTGGTCTACTGGTGAAATGGTGTCAGCAAAGTGTTCATCATCTTCAAATTTGATGGCTTCAAGCACTGTCTCATCACCTAAGAGTAGGTCCTGTGGTTGAACAGTGACAGAACAAACTGTTAATGCTTTCTACAACATACACTAATACTTAATAGAGGTAAGTGTACTCAACAGTGTTTTACAGTTTCTTTCGGAATCTGACTTAAGAACAATGTTGAATGCTGCATCTGGGAAATAGTTGGTATAAAAGTGCAAATAAACAAACCAGACTATCTAGTCAGTAAAACGTTCCATAACAAACCTGTCATGTCAAAAAATTGTTTTAAACCCTCCTGATATATGTTAACATTTTTGTTGTAAGAACGACTTCAGAGGAATGGGGACAACTCTAATATAATCATTTCATTATTACCCGATATTAAAATAATTATTATGTCTACATTGTGGTGATACAATCAATGTTGAGCTCATAGTTTATGGGCACCATACGATAACCATTAACTTGATAATATCCCCATCGGCATCACTTACAGAATGTTGTTTTTTCTATAAACTGTAAAATATCAGTAATATTAGCTCACTTTTGGCAAGATGATATTCTCTGGAGATGGTATTAACTCTTCTCCACATGGGGAAGCCTGCAAAGAATCCTTTTTGACTTTAAGTACCAGCTGAGCCTTAGCATCCTGCTGGAAGCGGGTCCTTTTTCCCATGGCACCTAGTCAAGTCAAACACATATATTGTTATTAGTGTTCATTTCATCTAGAGCTTCTCACCATTCCCAGCACCTGTTCAAGAGTGTTTTTTCAGGAGTGCGTTTTCTGTTACTTTGGGATGGGGCCTTTTTCATATCTCGTTTTGGGAAGAAAATATACCAATATTGGGAAGGAAAATTTCAGCAGTAAACTGCAAATTTTGGGAATTAGGTATAGATATGAAATAGGAAATGGGGCCCTTTATCCAACCGAAAAAAAAGGCCCCAGAAAAACACTGTCAGGGGATTATATTTAAAAAAATAAAAATATTATTCCATGTATACTGAAAATTTATTTCAAAATATTTTGTAGAAAAGGAATGATACAACAAACAGCTGTTGAAGGTACAAGCTTGAAGTGGTGGCTTATTATAAATGTTATAGCACTCATTGAAACATAAAATTAACTGTCTTCAATTAACTAGTGTCTGTAATATAATCAACAAGCAAATTTCTATCAAAATATATGAAACCAGAAGTCACTCGAAATGTGCAGACTATTTCATGGCAAAACAGGAAGAAGAAAACAGAGCAATAAGAAATGAGGTAAAAACATTAACTCTTCCCTACTTTGTTAGTGATGTTTTACAAAGATTCTACATGTACCTGTAGATCTCAATAGCTTACCTGTTAATTCAATGTCCAGACCAGCATTTTTTTTGGCTGCCATGAAATGTTCATGAGCCATATTGTACTCGTAGTAGTACATGGTACAATATCCTGCTTCCAGTCGGAACTGTGTGGCAAGATCTCTGTAACACAATTACTGTACAATAAGTATGACAAGTTAAGTCTCAAATATTAGAGATTATGACACTGAGTATTGCAAGTTTTTCAAGACCAAAGGGTAAACATTTAGCATGGCCAGATTTTAATTTTTATATCAGCTAGAATAAAAATAAGTCCAGTGTGGAGGAGCTCCATTGGAAATTAACTTTCATTTTTCATTTTTTTTTCAAATGATACATACTGTTTCTGTATACTAAAAAGGTTCTTATTATTTTGTGTTTTTATAATATCATTTTTCTTCATTTTCATGGTCAATATATATTTCAGCAAAAACAATGCATTCCATGAACATATTTGTCTCTCCAGGAAACAGTATACAATCAACCATAACATTTTCCACCAGCCATATTTCTGCCCTCTTGGTTTTTTTTGTAAAATAACATTTTACTTTTTTTCAAACTAATTTCTTAAGTGTTGAATTCACTTTTTGTTCAAAGGTGAAAATTGAGGTAAAAAATAAAATGAGGTGAAAATGTAATCGTTTTCAGCATTAAAATTTATAACAAGATTGGATTCATATAATATATGTAGTGTAAAATGAATCATGTAAATTGTAAATCCACAATATACTGAACCAGTGGGAAAACCAGCTTTACAGTAAGACAAACCAGCACAGAGAACATTATCAACAAGAAGTTAATTACTTAGGGATGCAGTCTACAACAGATGCTCAATTTAACAGATCTAACTTAGCAGGACGGGAGGATTTACCTGCTTTTGTCATCTGTAAGTAATGGTTCCAACTTTGAGACTGAAAATAAATTGTATAAAAAATGTACTACATTTGTACACAATAATGTCTTCTAAAAGAACATTACCAGGGTCATTTTAAGATTTATACATGCAAACTACAATAAATAGATGAAACTTTTTTTCTTCTAATTATGTACATTAAATCCAATATTTATATATTTTTCAAATCAAATCTCTTGCCTTGTGTTCAGTCACTTTACAATCACAGTCAGTCTAATGCAGTATATATACAGGATCTCAAAGAAATTCAACATTTGTAAGTTGGAGTCTCAACGTATCAAATTTTTCTTGAAGGTCCCGTAAAGTTCGAAACATCGAAGTTTGACTTTAATATCAAGAGAGCATTTTTAATTATTTTGGGATACAAATGATGTAGCCTTTGTACTGATGAATGCCTGGGAACCTTCTTACCTCTGTCTATGAGTTCTAGTGTCGTCTCCTTTAGTGTAGGAGATCTATCATCCAACACCTGCTGTAGGACAGAGATACACCTCAACAGCCACCAGTCTGCTGTCTGTAATTAAAACATCGGCCATTAGAGAACAGCACATGGGGAGAAAACCTCAGACCATTTTCCATTTGACATTCTTTGAATGTTATCATTCATGAGAAAATACCTCCAGTTTGATCTAAGTTTCCAATATAGCCTGATAAACATATGTGGATTTGTTGAGGTAACATTAAGTATGTACATACCTGAAGGTTTTTGAGATGTTCTCTACAATCCAGCAAGATAAAGCGGGCCACAAACAACAGTTCAATACGTAGACATTTATCATAGACTGGCTCCCCATCCATAGACAGCTCCTCCAAAACATAGTTGTGTAGCTTTTTAAACTAAAAAGAATTCCCTCATATTATTTTAACATCTGCTCAGAAAACAAGAGGTCCAAAGGTCTTTTACTAACCATTTTTTTTTCAAATCTATTCTTCTGTTTTACATTTGAAAAAAAAAGGTCTATATATACATAAAAAAATAAATCCATGAGAAGTCAGAAAAAAACACAAAGACTAGGAAATATCATTTTGAATGGTTATGCAGGAATAATGATTATAGTGAATGTGAAAGATGACGGCTCTAGAAACAACATGATGGCTCCTATTGAACAAACATAGATCTGTACCCCTAGTTAAGTTCAATATAACATATACATCATACAAATAACTATTTAATGGTTTTTATGGTTCTTATGAAGTCACTATTTAACAAATTCTAATTCTATGATCATGAAAAAAGGCCTCGATCATTAAGTTGATCACCCTTCATCCAAAAAATAGCTACCGGTACAAATGTTTCATCTTTATACTCTGCTCCAAAGAAGTTATATGTAAATTCAAAGCAAATCATTGCTTAAGCTAAACGATCATATAGTGTGACATATTCTGTACAATTTTTATTTTATCTATCATGGACATACTTATGGATCCATTTCTGTTCATGGAATCTGATTTGTAATAAATTATTAGTTTAAAATGGATCTGAGGAATATTCCAACAATGATGACAAATTGCTGTACATTGCTGCAATTTTGTTTGTTTTTAAATAACAAGAACAGTGATTTAGAATGTCCTTGAACACATTTATTGATGGATGTTTTTGATGTTACTCCCCCTTTTCAAATAAGTTTGCCCTCAAATATTATTTCAACCCAGGTTCTAATGCCCAGATACCACAGGCTACAGTCACCATTTATTACAGGAAAGAGAGTAGTGTGCTTCCACTGGGGATCTACTAGCGACCCCCAGCTTCCCAGTCTACCACTTTACCATATGAGGTAGGGAGAAATTCCATCAAGCCCGAAGCTAGAAGGTTAACCTAATACAGTTAAAATCTGGCACCAACTCCACAGTGAGGCTTTACCTTCTATAGTGTTTTTTGAATATGAAATTATTTTTTGACTTTCTAACATGATGGCATTTTAACATAGAGAATTTCTAAATGGTAGCAAAAAAGAAATTATCTCAACCTGTTCTGGTGAAGAAAAAATCTCGGGAAGATAATCAGATGGCACAGACTGAAGAGGTGGCCCAGTCCAGTTACCCTGTACAAACAACTGTAAGCAGGATATGGCCACACAGAGTAACTCAAGCTCACTGCAACAGACAAGTCAGGTATTAGTTTTACATCTCTTTCAATAACAAATCTATGACCCAATTGTTAAGGATTATCTTTGATAAAAACACTTTTGTGACCTTATTTTTCTCCCTAAAAAGGGAAACAATTTGAAAAAGCTTCACATATCATATATACATATTTTTTATATTGCTATATATTTAAGCAGTTGGATAATTTTTGGAAACTCTTTGTAACCTTTGATCTATTTGGAAAATGAATATCAGTGCTGTCATGCTAATATTGAAAGGCCTGTTTTGAAAAAGAGTACCAAATTTGCTACACACAAATGTATTTCTCTATTTACTGAAAATACTATTTTGATTATATCACTGAAATACTTTTTGGCAAATCTGATTAAATAACTAGAACTAGACTTGATAAAAAAGGGCACTAGAGACTACATTTAACCCTAACAAGGGAGTTGTTTGGTAATTTACAATTCTTGGTATTTGGGATTTAACACAACTTGTTTTTTGCCAGATCCAACAACCTATTCGAAAGGTCTATTCATATTTTTTTTTATGATTTTTTAATACAAGACATCTTCAGTGCAATACAAATGATGGGTAACTAGGAAACAGCAGATGCTTATTTTTGTAATTTGGCCACAATTAATTTGAGATATGTTAGCCATATGGGTTCAAGTGCCTAGTAGTTGATCATAGCTATTCTGGAAACGAAATTGCCAATTAACCTCATCATGATCACTTTACCTGGAAAATCTGTTTTCCTCTGCAAAATCATTAAAAAAGTTGTCGACGTTTTCTTTTATGATGGTTTCAATGCAGTTCTTGACGCCTTTGTTTCTCTTCAAAATTCTTTCAGCAATGGAATGGCTTAATGCACTTTCATGTTTTCCATCAAGAATGTACTTGAAAAGCTCTCTGCATTGTTGATCTGAAAAAAATACCAAGACTACTTTCATAAATGTACATATAATATCATGTACAGTCAACACTTTACTTCTCAACTTTCAACAACAAAGACCTATGGCACTGGCACCTTACTGCTTGCATGTTTCTTTCCTATCTACTGTTATATATCATATATATGTGGCAGGTTTTGATTGTAAATAGGATTAAGGTTGCCTTCTAGCTACAAGCTAGAGGGAATTTCCCTTTACCTCAGTGGTAGAGCGTTCGACTAGGAACCTGGAGATCGAGGGTTTGATCCCCAGTGGAAGCACACTATATATTCTCTTTCCTGTTACATGTACTATTTGACTAATAGTCTAATACGTTGAAATGTAACAAAATACAAAATACTTCTTAAACATCTTGACATGTACAATTGTCATTTACTCAGATGAATGGCTAAGGAAAATGGGTCATCACATTTAATGCTCTGTGGTACAAAATTTCAAGCAGGTGTGCTTGCCAACCCCTGGGTGAGTGCTTGGCAAAGAGATACCAAAGTCTGGGTTGTAAATAGTTGTGTTTTCAGGGGCGAACACTTAGATATGGGAGGGAGGAATGTAGCGCGCCTGGACTTGGTCAATCGTCAGCAACAAGGTAGAGCATCCGTCTAGAGTTAGGAGGGTCCTAGGTTCGAATCCCTGTCTAGACGTTTCATTTCTCTTTCTTCTGTATCAGTGTAAACATGACATGAACATGTTTGTCCCCATTTCTTGTACTATTGTTCGAAAACATGATCTTTTTATTTTACTTATAATGAAAATTCATATAAAAGAAAAAGATATAGACAAGAGTATATTCTTAGAGCTGCTAATCATTCAGGAAGACGAGAAAAAAATTGCCACTTAGATATTTTGGTCAGTTTTAACAGCAGGCACCTGTATCTGGTTTGTAAATATGTTGAATTATAAAATAGTCTGCCTACCCTACTATCATGTCAATATAGTAGGGAAGGCAGACTATTCTATATTTTCACATATTTACATATAACAGATGCATAAACGCACTTTCGGGCCCGTGTTTATTCAAACAAAACACATATCTCTGATACACTACAGTATACATTCAATACAACCCCTAAGTTAGACTGTTACATCACTGAAAGTAGGTTAAGGAACCTTTTTTTTCACATGTTTACATAAAAGATGCAGATGCCTGGGTTTAATTATCACGATGGTCGATACAATCACAAAACACAATCCTACAAACCTTCGTCTGGTTTTTTCTGGTCACGGAGGATATCTAATTCTAAACATCTCATCTGTGTTTCTGTGGACGACATCTTGATACCCACATTAAGAATATATTGCGAGAGACACAGAAGAACAACTCACGTGTTTATGAACCGGATGTTGTAATAAATGTATAGCGTACTACTAAATGCCACACGGGACACTGCGTAAATTGTGGTTAGTTTAAATATCAGAGTTGCCTCCCCTTGCCAGTTTTCCGTCAATACGACAATCGTTTGTAATGAATTACACATTTCATGCCAATAGACACTGTCAATTTATTATAGCTCTTAAAAGACCATGGGCTGTACACATTGATCTTTCCTATCATCCAGCACTTATTTACATGAACGCAAACTTAAAAAAAAAAAGTACTAAACTGATTTTGGTAAACTTTCACACTTGCAAGAGCATTACTGACATATAATTCGTCTTACGAAGCAACACCATGTTTTTACCCGGCGAAGTTGACGTCTTATCAGGCCCTTTCCCCCTAGTAGATAGTTTTACCTTACTTCGACATGTTAATCGGTCTTTAAAAATGCGCAAAATAAATACATGACAAATACTCCCAAGGTATCCACATACAGTAACAATAAGCTTTTGATTAACTGAAAGAATATAGAGTGTCAAGACAATTACAATTTATTGTTCAAAGGAACAAAAGCGGCATTAAAAATTGCTTGACATCTTTGCTGTATTCAAGAGGTTAAATAATTTCTTACCTGGTAATCTGGTACATAAAAGTCAATCATAGACACTGGCTTTGGAGATAACTCATTGTCTGGCGTTTTAAAAGATCTGTTAACATTAATTTAGCACACTGTCACAGGTTTAAATGTCCGAGAAATTCTGGAGAAACGGGGTCGGAAGTAAAGAGTTTCCAGTGTATATAATGACTGTGGTATTTATGATCCGGAAGACTATGTTTTCACTTTGGTTGAATGATTCTCCTTTTATTCATTTGTCGCATGACATGTGTTCATTAATTTTTTAAACTAAAATAATGTTCAAAATAATCAAAATTCCGTAAAATCATTTGTAATGACAGTGACGTATACACTTTATATGTCTCTGGTAATGACAACCTATCTTTTTCAAGCTTTCGGTTAAAACTTACTTTTTGGGAAACAACTTCTGATGATTTACTGAATTACCTGTATGGCGATTAAAGTAAACTGGTTTCATCATTGAGAATTTGATGAAATATAGAAATCAAAATATGAGGAAATTGTTTCAACTTATTACATTATAATAAGTATTAATCTTAGATTTCAGTAAATGGAAATTAACTTGTATATGATTGACGATATTATGAACAAATAACATTGAAATAACTTAATGTGATGTATGCAACGGTGTCAGTTCCATAACTACAAAATACAGGGGTCTTAGCAACGTTGTCAGTTCAAAAACTACAAAATACAGGGGTCTAAGCAACGGTGTCAGTTCAAAAACTACAAAATACAGGGGTCTAAGTGCTGATCCTTTAGGTAGCCCATCATCGACTACCTAAAAATTGTCTCCGCAGTAATTCAATAAGTATACTCATACACAAGGGTCTAAGTGGTGATCCCTGAGGTAGCCCATCATCGATATATAGAGGATCTGACACGAGTGTTCATGTAATATTGAATTTATTGAACGAGTTTATAAATTTCAAATGAAATTAATAAACGAGTTTAATAAATTCAATATTACATGAACACTCGTGTTAGATTCTATTTGTTGTATACTTCGAGAAACACTCTTTTTCTTGACACGTCTCCTCTATATAAATTGTACCTATGGCTGACGAAAGGACGCATTACATGCATTTGTTTGGAGCTCGCTGCGCCACAAAAATAGTGTCAGAAACTTCTTCCCGAGAACATTTTCACTGAACAAACAATCATTTAGGTTTTTCTTCATCAACCAATGTTTTAATAATTATCATAACAACATTAATAATCATTTTTGATACGAAAACTATTCAACGAATTGGCGTTTACGAAAATAGCAGTGACGTCAAATATGTGTTTATATACTATTGAATTTATTAAACTCGTTTGTTAATTTTATTCTCCCAGTGCCCCTGCCTCTGCTATCAATGCAAACAGTAACTCGGTCAGCCATTTTGTTTACAAACGAAGAAGTTGTAGTGCGTAGGAATATGACCTGTTTCCCACGTTGACAAGGCTAATTTGCATGTTTATTATACGTGTGCTATATCGTTTTTATTGAACGGAAATAGCCTGTATTATATAACAAGAGATCCCAAAG
>NW_018479905.1:68932-86080 GCF_002113885.1 Mizuhopecten yessoensis | reverse complement strand
GGACCAAGGGGAACCTACATATGAAACTATCAAAATCCAAGATGGCTACCTGTCGGCCATGTTGTTTATCCGATCAGTCTCAAAAGTTGCACTGCACAGCTAGGGACCAAGGGGAACCTACATATAAAATTTGAGAAAGAGGCCTCTGGTACTTCTTGAGAAATAGCGATAACAAACTTTCACTATCAAAATCAAAGATGGCTGCCTGTCGGCCATGTTGTTTATCCGATAAGTCTCAAAAGTTGCCCTACACAGCTTAGGACCAAGGGGAACCTACATATAAAATATGAAATAGTTTCAATAGGGAATGGGGCAAACTTCCACAGAGAAAAAAACTGGCTTGAATTTCCCTCACCTTTGTGTAATTCCTATGGAAATTTTGCAACCATGGAATTTTGGGGGATGGGTTTGGGATTTGGGTAGGGTAGAAGAGAATGATTCTTCTAGATATGTAAAGATACAAAACTGGTTAACTACTTGGAAATGAGGACAGGTGTACCTATAAAGGTATACAGAACATGTGTATATATTATCTCTCCACACCTTTTCAGTTATCACCAGTTTCACCAGTCTTTTAGAAACAGAGTATTAGTAAGGACATGTCCACAAGTCAATTATGTTTATCATTTGTAATATACACCATTGTATGCGGCCCCGTGAGAAGAGTTTTGGTGTACATCTCTCTAACTACACGAATATAAGACACTGATCCCGAAAGCGAGTATGAAATTCAATGATAGTCTCAATCAACTAAAGGTTTACTTGGAGGACAGTTTCGCCAGGCCCATGAACACATTCTCATTTTTTTTTAAAATTTGTTTGCTAGAACCGACAGAGATATCCGTTCACTTCAACTTAAGTTGTTAGCTCAACTGGCCTTCGGACCAGGTGAGCTTTTGGCATGGTGCGGCGTCTGTCGTCAACATTTTATTTTAAGCAACTTCTAAATTACCACAAGGCACAGGCTGATGATATTTGGCCAGTAGCATGCTGGGATGAAGGGCTACCAAGTTTGTTCAAATGAATGACCTTGACCCACTTTCAAGGTCACAGGGGTCAAATGTCTTAAAATCTTCGAACAACTTCTTCTCAATAACCAAAAGGACAAGGGTACTGATATTTGGCCTGTAGCATGCTGGGATTAAGGGCTACCAAGTTTGTTCAAATAAATTACCTTGACCCACTGTCAAGGTCACAGGGGTCAAATATATTAAAATCTTCAAAGACTTCTTCTCAACAGCTAAAAGGCCCAGGGTACTGATATTGGTCCTGTAACATGCTGGGATGAAGGGCTACCAAGTTTGTTCGAGTGAGTGACCTTGACCAACTTTTAAGGTCACAAGCTTAAGTGTCATATGTCTTAAAATCTTCAAACAACTTCTTCTCAATAACCAAAAGGCCAAGGGAACTGATATACGGCCTGTAGCATGCTGGGATGAAGGACCGCCAAGTTTGTTCAAATGAATGACCTTGACCATCTTTCAAGGTCACAATGGTCAAATGTCTTAAAATCTTCGAACGACTTCTTCTTAATAACCAAAAGGCCCAGGGAACTGATATTTTGCCTTTAGCATGCTGGGATTAAGGGTTACCAAGTTTGTTCAAATGAATGACCTTGACTCACTTTCAGAGTCACAGGGGTCAAATATATTAAAATCTTCAAACGACTTCTTCTCAATAGCTAAAAGGCCCAGGGTACTGATATTGGTCCTGTAACATGCTGGGATGGAGGGCTACCAAGTTTGTTGAAGTGAGTGACCTTGACCAACTTTTAAGGTCACAAGCTTAAGTGTCATATGTCTTAAAATCTTCAAACAACTTCTTCTCAATAACCAAAAGGCCCAGGGTACTAAAATTGGGTCTGTAGCATGCTGGGTTGAAGAGCTACCAAGTTTGTTCAAATGAATGACCTTGACCCACTTTCAACCTAATGTCCTTCTTTGACATTCAAGGTTACAGGCGTCATATGTTTAAATCTTTCAATAGGTTCTTATGAATCAAATACTGATAATCTGCCTGTAGCTGTATTTTAGTCCACTTTTAAGATTACAAGTGTGAGATTAATACCAGATGAGCGATGCAGGCCCATTGGGCCATTTGTAGTTGGCAAACTTCGAACAAGGTTACTGTGAAGCGGTACATAATACGCCCGTCACCATTGGATGAGCAGTTGCTTGTATCGTTGATATATACAAACTGTTTGTGAATAATTGATGTTAGAAAAATAATTCAACATACTTGGTAGATCAAAGCAATAAAACATATTGGAATGCATGTAGTATTGCATTTATAAAACCAAGGGGAATAAGTCTATAAATTATGGTCAAATAATTGTGATTACACTCACCGATTCAGAGGGCATAACTCGGAAAATGGTGGTTATCGAAGTTTGAACTTAATACGTTGAAAATTACTCGGATATTGAGCGGACACCATATTTTGGCAATTGAAGAAAGGGGCATAAATCCGTAAATTAGTCAAATAATGGTAGTTATCAAACACATAAAGCTTTTATGGTTATTAACCTTTCTGTGAAGTTTGAATTTAATCCATTGAAAAATATTTCAGCAATTGAATAAAGGGACAAAACTCTGTAAATTACACACAGACTATGGTGATTATGGAACTCATCCTAGCTTTCATGGTATTATATATTACCTTCCTATGAAGTTTGTAGTTAATCCGTTGGATATAACTTGAGATATCAAGCGGACACCCTTTCAGCAATTGAACAAAGGGGTATAACTCCATAAATTACAGTCAGGTAATGGTGGTTATCAGAATTGTCCAAGCTTTCATGGTAATTAACCTTCCAATGAAGTTTGAAGTTAATCTGTTGATAATTACTCAAATATTGAGCGGATTAAAGGGGCGTAACTCTGTAAATATTAGGTGGATAATGGTGGTTATCAAAATTTTAAGAGGTTTCGTGGTGATTTACCTTCTTTTGGACGTGAGAATAAAAACTGAAACTTTTCAACAGGATTTCAATATATACTTATAAATAGATAACATGAATTGCAATAATTTCATTAAATAAGAAAAAGCAAAGCAATTAAATACAAATTGACACATTTAATTAGATCATTCAACAATATAATACATTCTTTTCATGAAATGAAACTGATGTACAGCAAGTTAAATAACATGCTTGTAACTAACGAATCCACCTCTCTTTTCATTGCTCACCAAAGAATTCTTATCATTTGACAAGTTATGAGAAATTTTGTATCTAGGAAACATTGTAGAACCCTACTAGAGATAATGTTATTAGTAAATAAATAGTTGTTAACCTTTACCTAGATATTTACTGAACTTGTTTATCAACCTTGTTGACAGTATTTTATAATTATTTTATACAGAACAATATCACAAACATTTGTTACATAGCACTATTGTAAGTTTTCCTTGTAGGAGCACTTATATGTTGTCAGAAAATGTGTCTCAAGAAAGTAATGGTGATGGGTGATGTCACATCCAGAAGAGGTTTGTTCCATTAGTTTCTCTGAAGAGAAGTACTTCAAAATTGTGAAAAATTGTTCAGATGTAAAGAAGTGATGTTGTGTTAATCTTTCTCTGCTATGGCTACAAGGTGTGCATCTTTTTCATCCTCTGTCAAAGCCCTGAAAAATTATAATGTATTTTTTTTGATATACCATACACAATAAAGAACAATCTGTAATATCTTAATAATAGTGGCCTACTGTATTTATCATCCTGTGTCAAAACTCTGAACAATTATATCATTATTTAAAATTAAATATAACATTAAAAATTAAGAAACATCTATGACATTTTGATAATACCAGCCTGCTTCAACCTAATTGTGAGCACATATTGCTAATTGAAAAATATAACAGAGTTATCGAAGACAAAATTTGCATTTAAAATTGTCATGCTATTTCAGTTCAAAGGTATTGGCAAATTCTCTCACAGTAACTACAGGTTTCCTTACTCCCAACTCATTGGCTTATTCTGCAAGGAGTTGGTAAATAGTTTTGATTACCCACTAGTGGGCGTTATTTCATTGGTCAATTTTCTAATTATGACGTCAAGGAACAATGCTTTACGATATCATCTTTCATTTTGCTGTCATAGTTCATGGCAATTGTTTCGTCAATCAGAAACAGAAATAATGTATTCCCTAGAGAAACATTTGGTTAATAGAACAGCTGAACATTGTTGGGAGAAAAAAAGGTCCCCTAACTCATAATGGTTGATTATCATGTTTTATGATATGTTATGTTACCTCATGTTAGTTACTTTTCAAATTGTACAAAGACACTTGTTAAACCGTGTCTTTGTACAATTTGAAAAATAACAAACTAGAGTAAGAGAAACATGATAACCAACCATTATATCATTATAATACTTTTTTTCATAAAACAGTTTTCCCTTACTTTCTCTTCCTTTCAAATTTGGAATAAAATCCCTCACAGTTAAACATGTCTGGGACCATGTACAAAATGTACAACCATTGTCTCTACTAACAATATACTTTAGTTATATCAGAGTAAGTACCTGAATTTAGGATGTTCTGTTGTTACAACTCCAACTTCAATTTCTGAGGACTTGAAGTCCGCTGATAACACAGTTGATAGGCATGTTATTGCAATCTGCAAATAAAAGAACAATCAACTCTGTATAAATGTTTTCTCATTTCATTCTACCTTTTTTGCTTCTGCTTACTTCTACTATCTCACTAAATATTAACTCTTACAAACTTGGCCTAATTCTACTCTCTTACAAATAGAAACTTGAGCATATTTGGCTTACTGCTTCTCTCATACTAAATATAAACTCAAGCAGACTTGGCAGATTTCTACTTTATAGCTTAATATAAACTCATGGAGATTTGGCTTACTCCTACTGTCTCACTAAATTAACCTCAATCTGACTTTGCCTACTTCTTCTCTCTTACCATATTTCTAATTTCTCCTGTAACTACTATATATTTCCTCACTCCAAACTAATAAGATAAACTCCTAGGAGACAGTAAACATTTTTGATTGGGTGACCTTAACAATATTTTGCGCAGTTATCATCAAATGAGATGTCGCAATTCATAGCAATAACAGTAACCCTTTTAAAAAGAAACAGAAATAATGCTTATCCAAATAAAAGATTTGGTTTTCTAGATAGGGGCCGGGGTGGACAAGTGGTTAAGGCGTCTGACATTCTGACACACTAGCCCTCCACCACTGGGTCGCAGGTTCGAGGCCTACTTGGGGCAGTCGCCAGGTACTGGCCGTCGGTCGGTGGTGATTCTCCGGGAACTATGGCTTTCCTCCAACATCAAAACCTGGCATGTCCTTAAATGACCATAGCTGTTAATAGGACGTAAAACACAAACAAACCAAACCAAGTTTTCTAGTTATATGAACTTTATTGGAGTAAAAGGTCTCCAAACTCTTTTTGGTTTGTTATCATGTTTACCTAGCTCTCATTAGTAAATTTTCAAATTGTAAAAGACACTCAGTGTTTTTACACAATCTGAAAAGTAACCAACTCGGGTTAGATAAACAGGATTCCCAGCCATCCCTCATTGGGGAACCTCTATGTCCCACTAAATATAAACTCTAAATTACATAGATCACTTTTAATGTCTCACTAAATATAAACTCCAACAAATTTGGCTTACTTCTACTCTTTCACTAATGACTGAACAAAAACCCTAACAAACTTGGCTTACTTCTACTGCTTCATTATATGTAAATTCCTGCTTCTTCTTGACTTTCTTCTCCAGAAAGCTGTTGGCCTCTAGTTGTTTCACTCCAGCTGATGTAGCCTTGTACCCACAGAAGTAGCCAGCAGGATCACACTTGTATATCTGTGCTCCGCTTTCTTCATCATAGCCCAATAAGATCATACCTGTAATCATATGCAAATTGACAGGCATAGGTAGTATAAATCCCACATGTAATTGTTTATATTTGTTCTTATTCATGACAATTTTTAGATTACAATTCTAACAAAACACTAACCTGATGTTCACCAGTAAATATGAGTCTGCTGTTAAATTATGTGATGTTGTTGTTTTACAAAGATGAACATAAGTCATAGTTTTTTGTTTCAAATTCACTCTGAATGAACTTTCTATCAATTACAGTGTATATCTGTTAATTGTGTTTCTTACCAGACGATATCTGCATTTGATAATTGGCTACTTTCTGCTTTATGATAGAGTTAAAAAGACAGTGAATTTAATTGATATCAAGACTAGGTAAATACTGAAGCAGTTGCTTTGTGAATATACCTGCTTGAATATCAAAATAGATCTGAGCTGATATAAGCTTTCACAGTGATCATGCAATCTAATATTGAAGAGGAGATTGCTGTGTCCAGTATTTGGATCACCTCTGATCCTACTTTTTGTAAAATAAAATAGGCCATGGTTCCATAGCATAACTAAATCACACTGAGTTTTATCTTGACCTTACACTTAATAATGTGATTAAGTTGTTTTCAGGGTGAATTGATGATCATTTATACAACAGTGTAGGAAACATTTCAGTACCAGACACAAAAAGTGAAAATAAGAACAGAATACAGCATAAAAAGAACTAGATTACTTACTGCATCCTAATGGCCTCATTTCAGCACTCTGTGTGTAGACTTGGGAAATGTCCCCTATCCGCTTACATAGTATGTCCACAGGGATTTCATAACCATAGTTATACTTCCATTTAGCTGCCTCGTACCTGGCTCTCTGTACCTGTGAGCGACTGTCCGCTGTAAACAAGATAAATCCCGCGTTGTGAGAAGCACGTAACAAAATTGTCTTTGAACGTAAATCTTATTTACTATGAATTTTTCTTTCTGGTTTCAAATATAACTTTTATGCCCCAAATAAGAGCAAAATATACAAAACGTGTTTATTTTCATAAATGTACATATATACAGCTGGTATATCATAAAAACAAGACAACAAAAGATCCTAGAAGGATTTTGGCACCCACCATCAAAGGAACTTATCTTATCTACAATAGATGACATCTTACTTCCTTTGCTCTATGTTTTCCTTACAAGTACCACATGTACTATACCCATTTCAATTTGCCACAATGGCAAATGTTACTGTACACGATAGAGACATGCAATCGACAGACAGACGATGAGTAATTTGAATAACCCACCACCTGATGATGGAGGCCTAAAACGAGACATGTACATATCTATATGCACTTTGAAATAAAACAGCAATAATTCCCATGCAGACAGACATCTAAATGTTCCACTATTTAAAATATCTGTTCAATTACATATTATAATACTCCTCAAAGAGGCTTTAAATCATGCTTATTATATACACCAATTGTGAGTCATACACAGTCAAATGAATTTAGAGACAAATTCCATTATCTGCAGTTGAAGAGACGAACAAAACAATATCCAAGTGTTCACCATAACCAAACAGGGCAGGGTATACCAGGTACACACAAGTTTGGTGCACAATGTAGAGATCAGACAATTTTAGTTTCTCATACCACAATTAAGTTGTGTTGTTAATATGAAAATTTATCAGCCACAATTAAGAGTTTTAACTTATAACATACATGTAGGTGTCAACCTCTGAAACCTCCAATGAGGGAGATCTCCCTCATTCCACATTTCAAGTGAGGGAGAAAGTGTGAAATGTGACAAAAAACTGCTTTGCTCAATTTATCTTTCCCTTTTTATGTATCAAAATAACTTTAAAAAGCATTCATTTGATTCAGACACACCAGTTATGATCATTACACACACTCTGCAGTAATAAGAATATCATTTGACCACAAAATTAAGACTTTGAGGTTATGTGATCATGAGTTTGGACTTGAATTAGGGAGTTTCAAGGGAGATTGGTCAATTTTGGTAAAAATGAGGGAGTCTTATAGTTCCCTCCTAACATTGAGGAAGGTTTGACAGCTATGTTAAACTGAATTATAATGAAGGAGGAAGACAAAATTAAAAGCTTTCTTTTAAATCCTCACGGGCAGTTTTCAGTGTTGACTCATGTACTTACCAACCATGCCAGTCATCACACATCCTATATTCTCCGTCAGCTGGAACAGGTGAGTGACAGAGTCAGCATCCAGCAACTTGTCCTGGGGAAAATAAGGTGAAACACATTTCCAGAATGTACACATGCAATATATTCGTGGTGTAAAATGGGTTTGGGGTTTTTTTCCGGAAAGGAGACTTTGTCTTTGTATAGTGGGAAAGAAAAGAAAAAAGGTGAGAAGAAAATGGACCAAAGTTCCCAGCAAATAACATCCACTAACATTGGTTTCTTAAACCTAAGATCTAACTTGAAATTGTTTTCATTAATTCAAATTTGTCATAGGGAGATTTAAATAACAGGAAGAATGTAAAAGGGGCTATTTGGTCAACTAACACCATTAAAATCAGTCAGATACTGAAAATATTGATCTTATAACGAAAGTTGATGTAGTTGATAAGTACATGTTCTGAAGTTTATGTCCAGTACATGTGGTCAGTTTTATTTCTTGGAAAAGCTGGTGATCAATATAGCTTTGACAAAAACAATACAATTTCTGTGCCTTTCAGTGAGAAAACAAAGTGCTTGTAAGCATGTATACCAAGCAGTCAACAACCCATTTAATTTCACACGTAACACTTTCTTGTCACAATTAACTCACACACTTCATCTCTACCTGCACTTGTATTCCAAAGAGGACAGTTATAGCAAACTAAATTGTGAATTTATCTTCTCATCTCAACTGGGAAGACAGTTTTGTTTACAACAAGAGGCCCATTGGGCTTGCATCACTCACCTGGCATTAATCACACACTTCTAACCTTAAAGGATTTGTGCAACAGTGGTCAAAAACGTGTCAAAATAATCTTTAAACTCATTTAAATAACCTTTTTTTTACGGGAATGTAATTCAACATTCCGATAATGTATAATTGTTTCGTTTATGGGGCGGAGAACACCAAGCTGGAGTTAATGAGCTCGCTGGTCACATGATCGCGTGACGTCATTATAGGACGAGGGTTTCCCCAAGCTATCCTTAGCCTCTCGCGTACTTGACCTTGGCTCACTTCGATATCCACTGAAAACCTCGTAAATTTATCAACAAACACCATGTCAGATACCGATAGCGATGTTCCTGAAGTTTGGGATGAGCTTGATATTTTACCCTACCAATTTGAACCCGCGAGAAAACACGTAGATCGAGTTACAGAAGAAATGTATTCGTCACAATCAGAGACTGACGAGTCTGATGACGGGGACGACCATGCCAGGGCACGAGACATCCAAACAGACAACATCGCATGGTATGTCACCTCAAGAAAATGAGAAATAAAATATAACTACTAGTACATGTTTTGTTGAAGAAATCGCAAACTTCCGATTTATGTCGAAATGATTGCCAAACCAGCAAAAGTTTTTCTCTTGATTCCCATTCTCCCTGCCCCACCCTAGGCCTAAATGCGGAAACGTTCAACATCTTTCATAAGCCAATTGAGGATTACCGATTTTAAATGTATTTTGTTTATAACAAAGAAAAGGGAAAAAAATGTTCACAGGAAAATACTTCATATGTGCATACATAATCACATATTTAATACGTCTTTTCGCGGAATCAGATTCAAAGCTAGATAAAAGATAAAGTATATGTGTATGTTTTGTTTTCATTTTTCGTACGTCATCACTGAAATACAAATAGATTGCAAAATTATTTCTTTTATACTTGTATATATATTTAGGCTAAAATAACCCATCCCTGGAGGGTATGTTTTTTTTAACTTGCAAAGGAATTTTTTTTCAAAGAATTACCTAAAAGTTACTATTTGGTTGAATGTTTTGTTCCTATTATCACAAAAATATAATTCAAAAAATAAAATTATATAGGATTATTTTTTTTTTAATCTTTTTATTTGCTGCATCTTGTAAATCTTTCAGCTGGGGAATTTTCAATGAAGTAAAAAGTCCCGAAAACCCGTCTGTATTTTCTTTCTCCAGCAGTGGAGTTTCCGGTATTGCGTCATCTTTCAGCTGTGCCCTCCGTGAAAAGTTCAATCCCAAACTCTCGAATTTCGAACTGTGGTTCTGGAACATGCCCATTGAAAAATGCACACTGCATAAGGGGGGATGATTTGTTGCTGTGAAGCTGGACCTTCGACAGTAATGTTCCCATGTCAATCTCTGTACGGGATTCTTCGGGAATTTGAAGAACGAAATTCCGCTTCCTTTCTTCAGTCTATTGGAACAACCAAGAGCCGCACAAAACACCATTTTACCAAATAAAAGTATACACCAACTTTCATTAAAAAAGTTACGTTGTCTTTCACAACAAGATTTCCTGTTTACGCTAACTCGGAGACTGTGATCAGCTGATATGATATGTAAACAAACAGTGTAATATGGCGGCGGCTTGATTTTTCGCGGACTATTATGATGTCACAAGGGAGTGGCCTCATTCCGGGTCACGAAATATGCATAAATGAGAGGTCAACTCATATGACCCAATAGTCGTGTCACTTCAATGTAACCAGACAACGCGTGCGGGATTGGGCGTTTTAATAAGGGTTTACAACACCACTTTTTTTATAATACAGAATTTTTATTTTTCGTTGCACAAATCCTTTAAATGATCTAAAATAAAGCTACAAAATATCTGTATTCATGATTAAAAGTCATTTAAAAGAACCTGTTAAAAGATTTAAAAGCATTTCACACTGTGACCTTGAAAGTTGAACAGGGTCATTATGTTGAACAAATTTGTTCATTTCAGGATGCAACTTGCAAAATATTCACCACCCTATTCTTTTGTAATATTCACCACCCTATTCTTTTGTTTATTGATATTAGGTCATTTAAATGTTTATACAAATTTGATCCCTGTGACCTTGAATATAAGTCAAGATCATTCATTTGAACAAACTTGGTAGCTCTTGATCCTAGCATGCTACTGACCAGATATCAACACTCTAGGCCTTATGGTTATTCAAAAGTCGTTTAAAGATTTTAACATATTTGACCCCTGTGACCTTGATCATGGGCGAAGGTCATTTATTTGAACAAACTTGGTAGTGCTTCACCCCAGCATGCTACTGGCAGATTATTATCTCCCTGGGCATTTGATTATTCAGATGAGGTTGTTTAAAGTTTTTAACATATCTGACCTCTGTGACCTTGAATATGGGTGAAGGTCATTCATTTGAACAAAATTGGTAGCCCTTCATCTCAGCATGCTACTAGCCAAATATCATCACCCTGGGCATTTTGGTTATTCAAAAAAAGTTTATTTAAATTTTTAACATATTTGACCCCTATGACCTTGAAATGGGTCAAAGTCATTCATTTGAACTTGGTAGCCCTTCATCCCAGCATGCTTCCGGCCAAATATCATCATCCTAGGCCTTTCGGTTATTAAGAAGAAGTTGTTTAAAGTAAAATATTGACGCCTGACTACGGATAACGCTGCACCACGGCATAAGCTCACTTGGCCCTTCGGGCCAGGTGAGCTAAAAACAGGAATATATTTCCAACTTCATTAAAAATAACGTTATATTTTCCTAATTCATGTAGGAATAGGCTGTTGTATTATTTAGGCTGAAAAATCACTGGCTTTAATAGTTTCACGGAATTCTTTATCTTTTAAGACAAAATCCATTAACAAGGTTACTACTTTGACTCAAATATAGACGCTATCAATAACTACTTAAATACTTACGGGTACTTTTTTCTGTGTGACAACAACTGCACTGTCTTTCCCTCTTACTGCTACCGATGTAAGCCCACCTTGGTTGATGGCTTTAAATGCATATTCTATAATAGCAAACACAAAATAAATCTTGGTTTAACACTGACCAATAAGGTAATCATTGTTCTATAAAAAGTTTGATCACTTGCAAAATTGTCAAATTTGCTAAAATAATATGTATGCATATGTATTTCATATATAAACAGAGATAACTACATATGTAGAAATGTATATAAGCCACAGGCTAACTAAAGACCCCCTCTGAAAAAACTGTTATTGTACATCATTTTTTTTTTAAAGGAATAGTTTAGAACTCATTTTAGACCATGTCTTTTACTTTGTCTTTTCACTCTGATGTATCATGTTATTACATATCATGTCCATGACCACAGTATCGTGGCATGTATTGTATCCTCATGTTTATGCATTGTTGCAGCCTTAAGTATAACTGATATGGAAATAACAAAAATCAAAAATAAATCACAATTCAGCAAAAAGATAATTGAAAATGACAAGCAGACAAAGATTTATAAATAATGGAGGTCTGTGGAAGGGGTATGAAGGGGTATACGTAATTCCTATTTTTGGTGTAATTGTTTGTCACATGTGTGTTAATTTACAGACATCACTAATGAGAAGAATCACACACTATTGTGCATGTTTCACATGTACACGTAAAGGTGGTTCACATCCTACAGGTAAATTCACCTGCACGGCAGAGTTCATCAATCATTGTTGATCCCAGGGAACTTTTAGGTGTGACTTTACTGATTTTTTTTCCAAAAAGAGCCTAATGACAGTTTTGTACAAACTTAGAAGCATCTCCTTATAGATAAAGGTGAATGATTTGAATATCAGTTCTGTTGACCTTCAAGACACAGGTACATACATGTTGACGGAAATTGAATTGATGGTTAAATGCAACGCCAAGATCATTTTCAGAGGCAACTTTGGTAATAATGTCTTTTCTTCGTTTTGCAATGTGATGTTAATTTACAGTGGATAACCAATACACACATATGCTTGCATTTTTTTTTTATTTAACTGCATCTTCCACATCTCTGTTCATTTGCAGATAATGTCCTGGTTGTTTGGAGGCTCTCGATTATCGTTGAGAGCCTTAGATATACCTTTCATTAACTTAGCTTCATCAGCAAACATTGGTAGTAAGGCTTGGACTAAATCTGGCATGAGGTTGATGAAAATTTTAAAAATATCGGCCCGAGATCATCCGGAACATTCCCCTGTGGGACACCACTGAGTGATTTCATGACAATCAAGAGAGTTCTCCATTAACACAAACATGCTGTTTAATGTCAGATAGAAAACTTTGTATCCAGTTTAATATATGCTATTTGATACCATACTTTTTCAATTTTAAGAACCTGTAGCTCTGTCAAAAGCCTAAATGACTACAAGTCAAGATATATAGCGTCAACATTAATGCCCTAATTCAATTATCTCCAGATGTAATTATGGAATAGCGGAACTGCACTGGGTCAATCGTCGTAATTAGCTCAATTGGTTAGAGCAACCGTCTAGAGTTTGGAAGGTCCCGAGTTCGAACCTCGGTCTTTCTCCTGTTACAACTGTGTTAAAACTACCTCAATTTACTGTGTCTCATGATTTTCCTTTATTTTTTTTTAACAGGGTATGGAGTGAATTTACTTGTTTTGGAGTCATTTTCCTTAACACTCTCGAAAAAAACCCGATTTCTTCTACAACTTGCAGTTGCAGTACGTGCGCAGCGACAACCAGTCAGGACACAGAAACAGGCTTTTCGGACAAAAATTATGTTAGGTTTCAAAAACCTTAGGGACATTATTCATAAAATCTAATTGAGAATCTAATAACCACCTAATTCTTCCAATAATAAAATAATATTTTAGATCTTCACTACTGTACTAGTACAGTATCTACCCAGTGGCGATTCCAGAGGGGTTTTGGGCTTCAGGAACCCCCCCCCCCCAAACGTATTTTCACAATTTACCTCAATTTTTCTCTATTAGATTTACATAGCGTCCTTACCAACTTGATACAGTCGTCCTTCTGGCGAAAAAATAGTAATGTGTCTATCAAAACCGGCACTACTGCCCCGCGACATATTTCGTGTTGTTTTTTTGTTGAGCCGGTGTGATTTTGCTAAAATTGTTTCGGCTAGCTCTGTATGCTGCGCAATAATACAAAATAATTGTATTTTCATTTTCCTTTTATCACATAATGTCATTCATAATGTTGGTTTTCTGGTGTCTTCTACTTGTCAAAACACGAAAAAATGAAATAATTGACGAAAATATCAAAGGAATAACCTAAAACTAATAATGTATATAGGTTTATATTTTGTGGTGTATACGTTTCCGAAAGTGCGCAAATATCCTAACGCCGTAGTTTCGAACCGGAAGTTGTACGGTAACTTCACCACACATCAATCATCACAGTAGGTCACAGCCATCAATCTGTCGTGTTCGAGGAAACATTAACAGGTATGCCATGTCAACAACATTACGTTCACGTGTTTTTGGATGCACCTTCTCTTTTCTTCCATATGGTTCATGTAATTTTCTATTTAGCATTTGCAGACATTGTCAATTATGTTGGATGTAAGGGTTATACGTCAACGGTAAGATGCCACGTCATGTATTGTGTTTTATGTTTACATTTGTTCTGAAGTTAATTGAAAAATGACATTTTGCATCACTAAACTTATGGTCACTGCTAATGGCGTGTTTAATCATTTAGAATTGTTGCAGTG
The DNA here is from genome assembly GCF_002113885.1 of Mizuhopecten yessoensis. NCBI lineage: Eukaryota > Metazoa > Mollusca > Bivalvia > Pectinida > Pectinidae > Mizuhopecten > Mizuhopecten yessoensis. The sequence continues at coordinate 71,612 of NW_018479905.1, read as the reverse complement.
CAACTGCTTGACACCTTGGACTGGAATGTTTTCAAAGAGTTGTAATCTGAAATGTTTTATGTCTGCATCATACATGTAGTTCATGAAAAACAAAATACCATAAAGTGTACTGTGAATTGTTAACAGGTCCAGTACACTCTGCCGATTGAGCTATATAGCTGTAAAGACCTATAATAGCTCTATTGACCTATCTGAAATAGGTCTTTTGAGCTATTTTCAAGTGATTTTCTTTTTTAAGGAAAACGGAACAAAGTCGCATTTAAAAGAAGATTGTATTATTAGGTTGATAACAAAAGACATTAAATATATGTATTCTTTTAAAAAAAAAATGATGTAAAGAAATCGGAAATTTCATATTTATGAAAAATGAAAATAAACATCTAAGTGTATGCTTTTTGTAGTCAACATTACCATTAACCTTATTGTTATATGCGACTTTGCTTTAATTTAATGAAATTTGAAATCTGAGAAAATATAGCTCAATACAGCTATAATTTATAGGTGTATATAGCTATATAGTTCTTTATAGCTATATAGCTCAATCAGCAGAGTGTACTGGACCTGGTTAATATGTACCATAAAAGTATATGGTTATGGTTTTAAACGTTCCTGAATGTAGACTAACAATTCATAGTACACTTTATGGTATTTTGCATGAAGACATAAAACAAGGGTAACAGATTGTTTCGCCCTTAATCCCCTTCCAGCTAAGGGTTGTTTTGCCCTAAATCCTGTTCGCCCTTGGTTGTTTCGCCCTAATTTTTTTTCATTTATACGCTAATGAAATAATTAATATTTAGAGATATCAACTTAACTTTTTGATAACTTTCTACATTGGTGTTGGGTATATTTCCTGTAGAAAAATATGCAACTGTGTGAGTGCGGCGTCAGCTTTTCATATTCTGCTAAAACTGCATAATCACAGGCTCAACAATTCTGATCGGTATCAGAATTTTGGTCAGTTTTAGCGGACCAAGCTTTTCACAGCTGCCGTTTGTCACACTCGCTTTAAAACAACACAAACACATTTTTTTTTATAAAATTGATTTTAATGATATGAAAGACTAAGTAGGCTTAATTTGTGACTTAAGCTACTAAAATTAAAAGAAAATACCAAACAATGTTTCGCCCTAATTTTTTTGTTTAAGGGCTAAACAACCTAAGGCGAACGGGATTTGGCCTAAACAACCCAGAACCTAAAACAAGTATATTCATACAGTAAATAGGCTGCTAAATGGAAATGGTTTCATAAAATGTATGTCGCCATTCTCTGGCAGTTGAAAGGATATGTATTTTATGTTACATTACATGGAAACACCACTTTATAAGGAATCGGGTTACTATATATTCCAAATTGGCATACAGTACACTTGTGATCACTTTCCATTCAAATTTTCAATTGATCCAAAGGGGTTTAACGTTAACTCTCAACAATGACAAAAAGTGGACTATTTTTATAATTTTGATTTAATGATTTTATTATTCATCTCAAAAAAATATAAAAATTGATCAGAGGCTCCATGTGATTTATCATTTCAAGAAAGAAATTAAATACCCTTCACTGACCACAGTATATTAATATCAACGATATCAAGTGAAAACATCTTCATTTCTGTCCCTACTTAGCATTGTGCTCATCTGTTGATTTGGAATTCTTAACATTTAATGTCATTAAGACTGAGTGTGTGTGGAAGCGAAATGCCATTCCCTATAAGCCTAATTAATATAAGCTGTACCATATTCATCTACTGATGGTTCACTAAACTGACAAAATGTCCCCTCTTTATATAAAAAGCTGACAGATTAGTATTGTTTGTAATGGGACTCAAACATTTTGAAAATTACTTTCAAGACTCCCGTGATCCTACAATAATTATGGATAAATGATTTAATAAATACATCTACAGGTACATGAACAATCCATTTAAACTATTGATCCTAAAGTCAATACACAAAATCACAAATTCATGATTTACTTGTTCTTAATTTCTTTGTGCATGTTGTGAAGGTATTGATTTTTGGGATGGTATCATAAATATAGGTCACAGGGATTGTGCAGGGCTTCATCACGTTCCCCACTTTGTCAGTTCATTAAATGAACATGATTCCCAATTGAAAACGGGCCCCATTTTTCCACATGAATTCTGAAAGAAATGTGATTCCAGACCAAAATTTACTTACATTTTTACATAGGTTCACTCAATGCCATACTTCCTACATCTATATATGGGTAATGATGTGTTTTACACTACAGCAGTGACTTTTGCAGATTTTTAGCCCACCATCATCTGATGGTGGGCTATTCGAATCACCCTGCGTCCAAGGTCCGTCGTCCATCCGTAAACAATTCTTTGTTGTCGCTATTTCTCAAGAAGTACTAGAGGGATCTTTCTCAAATTTTATATATAGGTTCCCCTTGGTCCTTAGCTGTGCGAGCAACCTTTGAGACTGATCGGATAAACAACATGGCCGACAGGCAGCCATCTTTTATTTTGATATTGAAAGTTTGTTATCGCTATTTCTCAAGAAGTACCAGAGGGATCTTTCTCAAATTTTATATGTAGGTTCCCCTTGGCCCTTAGCTGTGCAGGGCAACTTTTGAGACTGATCGGATAAACAACATGGCCGACAGGCAGCCATCTTTTATTTTGATATTGAAAGTTTGTTATCGCTATTTCTC
>NW_018479905.1:0-67692 GCF_002113885.1 Mizuhopecten yessoensis | reverse complement strand
TACTAGTAAATATGTGAAATGACAAACTCACTTTGAAGGTTGGCTTTCATACACATCAGTATTAAGTTTAGATCAAAAGTTACCTCAAGGTGCATTTACTGTTAACATGACTCGATCAAACAGATTAGAGGAAAGAAGAGAAAAGATCGAACTGACAAAGAACTAATGAAGATGGTACAAAGGTGGGCGCCAAGATCCCTCTGGGATCTCTTGTTTGTGATATTTGGCCAGTAGTATGCTGGGATGGAGGGCTACTAACTTAGTTCAAATGAATGACCTTGACCCTCTTTCAATGTCACAGGGGTCAAATGTCTTAACATCTTCAAACTGCTTCTTCTCAATAACCAAAAGGCCCAGGGTACTGATATTGGGCCTGTAGCATGCTGGGATGAAGGTCTACCAAGTTTGTTCAAATAAATTACCATTACCCACTTTCAAGGTCATAGGGGTCAAATGTCGTAAAATCTTCAAACAACTTCTCGATAACCAGAAGGCCCAGGGTTCTGAAATTGGGCCTGTAGCATGCTGGGATGAAGGTCTACCAAGTTTGTTCAAATAAATTACCATGACCCACTTTCAAGGTCATAGGGGTCAAACGTCGTAAAATCTTCAAACATCTTCTCGATAACCAGAAGGCCCAGGGTTCTGAAATTGGGCCTGTAGTATGCTGGGATGAAGGACTACCAAGTTTGTTCAATTGAATGCCCTTGACCCACTTTCAACCTAATGTCTTTGTTCGACATTCAAGGTCACAGGCGTCATATGTTTTAATCTTTTAATAGGCTCTTATGAATCAAACACTGATATTCTGCCTGTAGCTGTATTTTAGTCCACTTTTAAGATTACAAGTCTGAGATCAATTCCAGGTGAGCGATGCAGGCCCATTGGGCCTCTTGTTCATGACTGTTATAAAACTTTATGTGCTGTTTACACTTCAACTTTATGCTTAAATTACAGGACAGGAAAAATGCATGTCCAGATCAGAATTCGAACTTGTTTTCTCCAAGCTCTAGACAGATTTATTGATTGAACTATGGCTACCTGTACCTGGCAAATGATCCAATGCTCTGCCATTGAGTTTCGAGGTCAATCTGTATTATCCCGCCTAGGTAGCTCACTTGACATAGCATCCCTTTAAATTTCAGAGGTCCTGGGTTCAAATCTTAGTCTGGCCATGTATTTTCACTCCTGTTACACTTAAAACATCTTCTTGTCATAGAAAAACAGTGAATATTACACTTCACTCTGACCATAATATGTCATAATGCTCAATGTACTTTTGTAGTCCCTCATTTTGCCCTGTATTCATTTGGACCATTCATTTTGCCTATGAAAATAGGAAATGTTAGTTTGAAAAGGATGTTATGCCTCAAGCTATAAGCCAGCTAGTATACCATCAAATTTACTTCAAGTGTTCATCTAGTCCATACTTTTAGATGGATATGAAGTTAGCCTCAAGGCACCTTTCTGTAGTAAACTCATTACTCCTTTTAAAATATCTGTCTTTGCATAATTGCATTACTCTGTACATTCATGATCATAGGATACAACCAGATAATATCAGTTTGAAGTTTCTCTGTCGGTCATAAACAGTAAACTACTAATACTAATACAAATATATATGGTGTTGTATACATACGCATATTCATAAGTGAACTCCAACTCCACCTCATTGTATTGGAATGGGGTGTTCTCAACATATTTCAACATATTTCAATTGAAGCATCTATTCATATAAGCACTGAAGCACTTATATTCTGGAAGAAAAAACCCCGAAATAAATTTGAATGAAATATTCCAGTATCTGATTCTGTGCTAATTAACACTAAACTTTCCTTTTAACATCCAATTTTGATATCAAACTTAAATCTGTGCTAATTTGAACTAAACTGTTTCTTTATTACCTCATTCTGATATTAAACTTAACATTAAGATGTTTTATTAAAAATTTGTGTATTCGTTTAAAAACTAAAAACAAATGATTTAATGAGGTTACATATGGAAGAGTAGTGATTCAGTACACTTATAAATATACCTCTACGTGTATAGTTTTCATAGTCAACATTACATTGTAACCTTGTTTTGATTTTAACTGTGGAAAGAAAAAAGTTTATTAAAATATTGCATATAATTATGTAAATATATGCATGATGCATGTACTAGGGTACTTGAGTTCCCGCAGGTAAGTTTTACAGGTAGATTCACCTGTTGGACCTCGCACACATTTTAAGAAAAAGACTTGAACCCCTATCAAAAACAGTTGCCCTATATATAGCTACAGGTAAATAAAAAATGTTGGCACTCAGAGATACACCCATTGGAACGCCATAGCATTATGTGTGTTGTGATACAGACTAATTAATATAAGATGTTCATCTACCTAAAGAAGACCAGAATTTTGCAGTTTTAGTTTTATTTACATGTACTAATAAATACTCTGAGACTGCTACCAACACTTAAATTCAGCTGGGAAAAAATGATATCAAAAGGGGACTTTCGTTACAATTTTGTTTTTGTTAATAATGGTACATTGTACATATTTTGGATTTTTTACACAAAACCATATCTAGATCTCTATATTTGCATTCTACAGGTGGGCCATAGTATTTGCAATACAAGTACCAATATAATTCAGTACATTTCAAGCAATATGTAAATGTACATATTTCTCTGAAGTTAAAACAGAGATGGAATAATTTTATAAAAATACTGTTAAGATTAAATCATTATCATCCAAATTGAGTTTGCTTTGAGTCTGAGCTGTGATATATTTGGTCCAATAACAAACTACTTACAGTATCATGGGGTAATATTGAGTCTGAAGAAATAAGATGTTTCAACTTTCAAAATAAGATATTGATCTGCCCAATTATTTCCCTTGATCTATAATTGATTTTGAAGCCTAAAAAAGGTCAAGACTTTTATCTCTTATTTATAAAAAATATTGTTTTGGTAACTGGTCAACAAAAATGGGGAGTTTTTTTTTATTACAATAAAGATACATGGGGATTTTTTTTTACAATGTTCCATTTCTAGTTACTGAAAACTTAAAATTACAATGTATTGTTCCGTTTCTAGTTACTGAAAACTCAAAATTACAATGACTACAATGTAGAATTATTCATTTTATGTAAACAACTAATTATTTTGTATATAAATAGGACTTACAAACATAGCTTTTGCAATAGGGAAAGGGAGACAATTGTGCATATGTTACGGGAATGCAGTGAAGTCCAGAATTTTCTAGCAAGTTTTGAAATGCTGCTGAATGCTCTAACATTACCCTTTTCAGTTAAAAAAGAAACTTTGATCTTTGGTATTTTAAATATCACGGGTGTTTATAACCGAATATATATTGAGATAATGATTCTCCTGTTGATGAAATTATATATCTTAATGTATAGAACAAGGTGTTTTAAGAGTACACTTTCTGTGATTAACTAGTTAATTTGATAAAAAAAATTACTATGTTGTTTAAAAGTATATTGCAAATAGTAAAGGTGAATTCTGGTTGCAAAAATTTGTTAATGAATTGAAAAAATGCATAAAACCTGTCATAAACTGATTTATCATACTACATGTATTAAGTTGTACTAAGTAATGTATGTTCAATTACCTTCCACAATATACTGCTTTTTCTGTTTCTTTACATCTGCTGGGTGTTTTTTTCTCTCCATCTGTCTTTCTCTGTTACTTTCTTCTTTTTCTTTCTGTTTCAGTGCTTCCTTTTCTTTTATCTTTTTGTTTTTCATTTTCCATTGTTTTTCATTTTTTATATGTCCGTTAAATTTGACAGAAGTATTATGGTATCGGGTTGTCCGGTTGGCCGGTCTGGCATAAACTTATGTTTGTCCGGCAATCTCCTACATTTTTTTGACCGATCTCTTTGAAACTTGGTATACATTATAATCATGATATGAAGTTGTCTCCCTTAAAAGAATTTTGATTCAACAATTTTTTATGAAAGTTATTGCCCTTTGTTCATTTCAGTATTTGATTTTTGTCCGGCAATCTCCTCCTTCATTTTTCGACGGATTTCTTTGAAACTTGGTGTACATTATAATCATGATATGAAGTTGGGTCTCCCTTAAAAGAATTTTGATTCGACGATTTTTGCAAAAGTAAATGCCCTTTGTTCATTTCAGTATTTGATTTTTTTTCTGGAGATTTTCTCCTACATTTTTTATAGCATGTCAGCTAACCACTCTTAGAATGATGCAGAGAGATCTTATTTCAATGTAAGAAAGTATATGTCACTATATGGCATTCAACGGGCATATATTGTTCCGCCCTGCGGTACTCTTGTTTCTATATATCAAAACAGTAGAAATCTTTATATATATCATGCATATCAAATACCAATAGGTTGCATGATATTACTGATGATACGCGTTACATATCAAGCTTAATTATTAATATACATAAACTTTGTTTTAGTATGAAACATGTTTGATTGAATCAAATGAGCATGTTAACAAATATGTAAGACTATACTGTATTGAAAATAGATCTGAAAATAAAACAAATATAAAAAAAGTTTGCTTTGAGAAATAACTTCAGTTATTGTTATATTATTAACAATATTTAAATGGCTATGTCATTGTAATGTTTAGGATAACTGGACTAGATCATAATCAGTGTTTCGGACCCATCAATAAAACCCTCTTATTAACCATTTGACTACACACTAACACAATTGTATGGTGATTTTTCAGTGGTATTATGCAGGCCACAATGTGGTTCTTCGGCATATTGGTGCTAAATATCGTACTACCACTGTGTCTGGGGAAAGAATCGACAGCAGCAGATAATGCGTTGGAATCTCACTGGGTAGACTTCTGGATGGTACGACTGTGTCTCAACATACTTGGATATGCCACTCTCTTCGTACCTGGTGCTCTTCTGATCAAATACTTCAGGGATAAACGCTACAATGAAACTGCAGGTAAGTGTTATATGGAGCCAGTTCAGCCTGTTTTGTACATGTTGTGACAGTTCAGTTGGCATGAGAAGATTATTGCATTCCAAAAAACATATGTCAACAATAAGAAAATAACTAACATATTCAAGGGTAAAGTGAACTTTTTTATTTACATGCAGTTTTCATTTACTACATATTTTTGTCAGTGTATTATCATTGAGTAGTTAGCATTTTCTTATCGTCATATATTACCGGTTTATAGCCAGCTTAATGTCAGCTATTACCAGTGTGATGTCAGTTATTAGCTCACCTGGCAAAAAGTGCAAGTTGAGCTTATGGTATGATGCAATGATGTGTTTTCTATTGTCCACCAACTTTTTCTTTGAATGACTTTTTCTTAAGAACTGGAGGACCTAGGGCCATGGTACTTGGCAAGTAGGTATCAGGGACAGAGTGCTATAAACTTTCCTCAAATAAATTACCTTGACCTACTTTCAAGATTACAATGGTCAAATGTTTTTAAAACCTTTAAACATCTTCTTTTGAATAACCAAGAGGCCTAGAGCAATGATATTTGGCCAGTAGGTACCTGTGACAGAGTGATATAAACTTTCCTTATAGAAATTACCTTGACCTACTTTCAATATATCAAAGGTCAAATGTGTTATAAACCTTTTAACAACTTCTTTAGAAAAACCAGGAGGCTGGGATAGAGTAGTTTCATTTAGCCTGGAACATTCTTAAGCCAAGGGGACTCAATATATGGAAATATTTGCAAAAGTATATTTATTGAGAATATTTTCCCATGATTGCTCAAATATTCAGGTGAGGAATACAGGCCCTCTGGGCCTCTTGTGAGTAGTTTGTTGACAATGTGATGTCAGTTATTACCCATTTGTTGTCTGTGTGGTATCATGATCAGTTATTACCAGTTTATTGTCAAGGTAATGTCAGTTATTTTACATGTTTCTTGTCAAAGTGATGTCAGTTACTATCTGTTAATTATAAATATAATGTCAGTCACTGAAGGTTTGTGGTCAGTTATTACCAGTTTGGTGTAAATGTGGTGTCAGTGACTACCAGTATGTTGATAATTTTGTAAACGACTACTGGGCATAAGGTCATCATCATCAATTTAAAATGCATATCTATATACTCTCGTTTTGAATTTTTGTATGTACATTGTCTTTGTTGTTGTTGGTTAATATAACTCCAGAAGTCCTATTCTTGCTATATTAGGGTCACACTCTGTGATGATTTATACTTTCCCTATCGGACAATTGTTTAGGAGCCCACTTGGTTTCTTAGTAATGTGACTCATCAGAATTTTGAAAAAGATGCTCAGGACTCGCGAGGAAAAACTATACCAAAATGAACCAAAGACCATTTGAATGTCTGGACAGATACCTGTGGTCTATAACTGAAAATAGTCTGTTTGCCCCATGAGAAAATGTTGGTCAAAATAAATACTATATGTTTACATCCTTGGCCTACTACTTGAGCTACATCTATGCTACCAGAATGAATTAAAAAATATTGTTTCAAAATCTGTATTAACCACATGCTTTGTATCTATCATTTACAGGCCCAGATTTGCTATCGCAGATTATCAAGAACTGTGTGTTCGGTCGGGAAACTGAGAAGGGTGTCCTGGAACAAGGCGGGTCATCTAAAACAGGTGGTAGCAGTGACGACAATGTTGGTCAATATCAGAAATGTGGCACTCTATTGTTCTGTGTGGCAGGCCTGCAGGGAGCCTACCTCACCTGGGGGGTCTTACAGGAGAGAATTATGACATTTGAATATGGAAAAACTGACACGGAAGCAGGAGAATTCTTCAAAAACTCCCAATTTTTGGTGTTCATCAACAGAATTTTGGCACTAGTTATTGGAGGTGTGGTGTTAGTGATGAGGGCCCAGCCCCCACACAACGCTCCTTTGTTTAAGTACTCCTACAGTTCCTTCTCCAATATCATGAGTAGCTGGTTTCAATATGAGGCCCTCAAATTTGTCAGCTTTCCTACCCAGGTGCTTGCTAAAGCTTCCAAGGTCATACCAGTCATGTTGATGGGCAAAGTAGTATCCCGTAAAACCTACGAATACAATGAATACGTCACCGCGTTGATGATATCGTTTGGTATAAGCATGTTCCTTTTAAGCAGTGGTGATGTGACACGGCATAAAGGAAGTGTAACAACTGTGTCAGGGGTGATATTGTTAGCAGGATACATTCTCTTTGATAGCTTTACATCAAATTGGCAGGGAGAATTGTTCAGAAGATACAAGATGTCCCCCATTCAGATGATGACAGGTGTAAATTTGTTCTCCTGCCTACTTACTGCTGTCTCCCTGCTAGAACAGGGTGGATTCTTTGATTCTGTAGCTTTCATGGGTCGTAACCCAGCCTTTATATTTCATGCCATGATCTTAAGTCTTTGTTCTGCTTTTGGACAATTGTTTATATTTTTCACACTCTCTAGGTTCGGACCAGTGACATTTACAATAATTATGACAATTCGACAAGGAATAGCTATCTTGTTGTCCTGTGTAATCTACGGCCATCCAGTGACATACATCGGGTTTTTCGGAATAATGGTGGTTTTCCTCGCTCTGTTTCTTAAAATCTATGCAGGCCACAGGAAGAAGCAAATTCAAAACGCCACACAACAGAGTAGTAATGGTGTGTCGAAAGTCTGATTCAAGTACATGTACATCAGGGTGTTGTATATTATTTTGTATGGAAAGTAAATCAACTAACAGGTAACCTGGATATATCTGGGACCACATCAAGGGTGTTAAAGTTGGGTTTCCTTTATCCATGAAAGCGGGAATGAATTTTTTCTATATCCTTCTTTATGACGAGAACGTAAAGGTTAACAATACAATTCTTTGTAGTATACAGGGTGGGAGATAAAATATGGTTACTTTACTACCAAGTTCATGCAAGCTCGTGTCACAACAAATGTGAAGTATGTTACTGATCTGTGGTACATTTCTGTGTTTCAGTGTCATTATTTAACCCATATTCTCTTTGGAAAACACTGATAAACAGTATACATGTTCAAACATTTTTTAATATATTTTTGTATGACTAAAGATTATTGGCTAGTATATTGTTACGAGGTAAACGTGATAGATCTAATGCTATAGTTTTGCCCTAACTTACATTTTGACTTTACCAGGACACAGTTATATCGTATTCATTTCACAGCAGTGGGGTAATTTACATTTATGGGAGAAAATTATTTGTTTTGCTATTATCCACAATCTCTTATATTTCTGCATGATTCTGCAGAAATTTACAAAGTTGACATGTGGGCTTAAAATGAATGACCATGAAAAGATCGTGATTTTGACATTTAGAAGGAAGTCTTTCTTTATTTATATGTAAACCACAGGTACTAGCCACATCTGTCAATACACCTATACTATAATTATATTATAAGTGTATTGACAGACGAGGCTAGTACCTGTGATATTAACCATTATTTCTGTAACCTGTGTAACATTGATGTTAAAATGACAATATACATAACCATTATGCTGTCTCAACATGACACTTCAGAGTTCACTAAAATAAAAACTATTACATTACTGTCAATACTGGCACATTAATAAGAAATAAACTCCCAAGTTTACCTGTTCAAAATGTATTCAAATGTCAACTAAATATAGTATCTTCCATTGTTTTTACCTGGGTAATAGAAGAATGAAACTGTGTTGGGTTTTTTTGCTTTAATTTTGTAATTATTTGGTTGATAAAGGATATCAGACTATTCATGTACATGCATATTATTGAAATGTTGTGTCAGTTAGTTTATAGTTTTATATAAATAGCTTGTGTTTGTGCAGTTTAATATGATTTTTTTTCTAGATTTATTGTGAACACGTCCTGATCTTATAACCAAATATGCAAAGGTTACTTATTCATGATATCCTAATTTGCTTGCTCTCTTCTCATTTTATTTATTTTGTAGAAAGTAATTTCCTTAAAAAGACATGTATCCAAGCCGTACTTATAAATTATTCTGATAAACTGACATTATCTATCAGTATCCGATAATCTCGTTCAGTTTGTCAAGTCTGTCATCATAAACAAATAAATGTCATAATTTATGCCATTGCGATGTCAAATTATAAATTGGTAACAAAACAAAAACCCAAACCATGAAACAAGAGTCTATACCAAATATACTGTTTTGTCAATTTTTAATGTTTTATAGAGAAACTGCAGACAAAATAATCTATTTATTATTGCTAATGATTTCTCTTGATCTCATGGTGATACAATGTAGAATCTCATGTTCATATACACCTTGATTGTGATTTTTTCAGCTTATACTGAAATACAGAGAGACCACTACACTGTTTTAATAGAGCTGCGATGATTTTATGTTTGAAATATTTTTACATCAAACATGATGAAAATCTCAAGTTAATCTTACAATAGTCCTAATATATGTTCCATAGCAAAAATTGTAGCAGAAACATCACACTCTGTAACAAATTCAGCCAAGTCAATTAATATTGCAGGTTGTGTTTCTGCACAACAAATTGCGTAGACATTATCAGACTGTCATGAAATTTTGTTGCATGTACAAAGACTATAAGCCTCAGTTGGATTTAGAGTGAAATCTGTGGAAAAGTAATCAGCATATTCTTTAAAAAACTTTCGTATTTGGTTGACAGTAACCACAAAATAGTATAATCAAATATGACTTGATATATATTCCTTTAAAACTTGGGTCAGCATTTATGCTGTACAAAAGAAAGGCTAAGTATGAATTTGTTGGCAAAATTAACAAGGGAAATAACTCTTGTACACTTGAGGTAATATGCAGATCTCTCTGTAGTTCATTATAGAAACATGTTTTACTGTAACAAACCAAACCAAACGTGTATTGTCATATTTTTTTGTACACAATTTTATATATCCCGGTTTCTGATGTGATCTGACATTGTTTATGTGTATGATACACTTGTCAACTTTAAATGCTCATTATGTTAATCCTACATTAATATGAATACATAATGTACCTGGTAGATAAATGCATTATTCAAACAGGATTAACATATCTACATAAAAACAAAAGAAATCTGTCTTGGTTACTGTTAAAATTATTTTTTAGCTGAGGGATTTAATATGATAGTACTGGGTACATAATATTACCGTAATAACAATTATCATTTATATATATATCTACAAAGGTTTGGGAAGGCTGAAAGGTATTATTTTGACGGAATTTCTCCATTGAATGCTTTTCTTGGTAATTTGTTTTTTTTTACTACGTTGAACATTACAGATTATGATATTATTAAATGAATTGTACGGTTATACAATTACATGCAAATGCTTAGAGAATTACTATTTTCCTAGTGAAAGACCCAAAAAAGTACCTAATTGTTTTTTTTAGTTTAAAATAATACAGGATCAACAGGTACATGTATTTCTCCACACTTTACTATTAAAGTAACTAGCCTGTGTAGTTTAGCGGCATTTACAAGTTATAAACAAGTTTCTCAATGTGTACAACTTATTTTCCTTAACAATCTCTGTCTGTCTTCTTGGTTCTAGGATGAAATATGTTATGTCACCTCTGTGAAGAGTTCCAAGGTAGAATAACGCCAAGACATAAGAGACATTAAGTTGTACATAGAATATAATTTATTTTTTTATCTCATGTCACACTTTAATTTGCAAAAGAAAAAGGTATTTTGTTATCTGTTACTCGAGCAGTTGCTTTTTGTATGTGTCGCATCAATTTTTATATTACTTCTGTGTGAAATGACACAATAATTGTGTCCTGGTTTTTTTATATAAAAACACCCATTTGGCAAGAGGAAGTGTTATAGTTGGCATCCAGTCTTGGGAGAGTTTATCATGTACAATTTACTCACTAAAACAAGTTAGGTTATACCATGTAATCACAATTCGTTCTTTTGTTGCAGATGTATTGATTTATCTCAATTTGTCACAGCACTTGTTTTCCTTCACTCAAATCTCTCCCAATTCTTGGGGTCCTGATATATAATATTACGTTGTAGATCATTTCAGATTGTTGATCCTGGTCACAGACGTCATTGACTCATATGAGTTTAATTATACTGTACCTGGTACCACCTGCTACGAAGTAAGAAAGGCTATTCTGAAATCAGGTTGTTGTCTATCTATCAGTAGTCAGAATCTTGTCCAGCAGTTTTCATCCGAATATTTTCATATACCGACCAAAATCAATTGAAGGCTTTTTAACTTGCATCGTCAGCTTTAAATGATTATTTTTTTAATCTTGCATTTTTGTGGGAGTTATGTTCCCTTTTTCAAAAAATTTCACCGAATTATGTCTCAGGTACAACTGAAACCGGGTTTTTTTATCAAAATTTTGTAATATCTTCACAGATGCATTTACTTCACTCAGAAATTATGCACCTATGCTTATTTTCACCAGTGTTTATGAAACTTGGTACACATGAATAGTAGCTGTAATAGGTAGTTCTGTGATTGCAACTTATATTTTAGTTGAAATATTTTGTTATTGATGTTATGCCTCCTTATTGATTGGTTATGACAGATTGTGTATTCATTGATGGTGTCAAGACCTCTGTTGTTCCATTGTTATCAGTGCAGATAGGGAAATCCTCAAATTTATCATCTTTAAAGATATGGTTAAAATTCACTTTATATTGTTACAGTGTGTATTTTTGTTGGTGCACATATAACACATATCATACTTTCATGAATTATAATATCCTCACAAGAAAGATAATCAGAAAACAAATAACGAATTTTGATTTAAGGCACACAACTGTAGCAAGTTAAAATATTTGAATTGCAGAAAATCTTTTAAGCAACATTTCCATTTATTCTATTTTCCAATATTTGAGATTTTTTCCCCCTTTTTCCTTTCATCAAATGTAATAAAGAACATTTAAAACTCACAATTTGATTAACCAATAATTTTATTTTCTAGCTTTTACTTTGTATGTATTCTTATACATTCTCAAGACATTTTTGTCTTTATAACCCTGTTCTAAATCGCACAAGAGTGTTAAGTCCCGTCAATCAATTAGTTTATTACAATTGTTCCATACCAATGGAAGACAATGGGGACATAGATATAGAGGACCACAAGCCAGTTTATTTTACCTAGGATATTCATAAGGACAGGGCTTTTATTTGACATTCTTTTTATCATACAATAGTCCTTTATTGATCATGGATTGTCCTGGATTTGATTTTATCAGATCTTCATGCATGTTATATTTCATGGAAAGGACAGAAAACTTTACAAGTGTGTTTCTGATTTAGCAAGTGAAATTCTTTATCATTCGAAGACATTCCTAACGGCTAAAATAGTCTGTTTCAACCCCTGTACTTGTGTCATCACAATTGGTGTTGTAACACATATCACATGCATGTAAAACAATCATGTGATGGTACTATTTGAAATAAAAGTCAAATCAAAATATAAAGTGCTGTCTCCATATGTACTGGTAATGCAGCACCAGGTATACAATATCTGTTATGTTGGTTCTTATTCTTCAAGTCTAAAAAAAACTTGGTGACACAACTGTATTCTGATACCCTGTCACAACCTAAAGACTAACACCATGACACAGTATTATTAAAGCCAAATCTTCTATTAATGCCTCAGTTAAAATTATAACAGGTTTAATATTTAATATGTTTACCTGTTAGATTGATATAGTTTCTAATTTGTATGATGCAGTGTAATTCTTTTTTGGCAAACTGTATCTATTACTAAAGATTCAGTCATCTGTGTGTGTGTTATTTATGTTTATCTTAGAAATGATTAGATCTGAAACCTTATACATTATTTATACTCGTAACAAACATCTACCTGCAAATACATGTAATCTGTAGTCTATTGTTTGGTTTAAAATGATATGTGTATACCAGTAATTTCCGTTACACTTTCGTCCACCCAACTCAAACTTCATACCATTCAAAGATCCAAGCCCCGGTACTTTTGAATCATTTTACCCCTGAAGTTTTCCTCTGAAACCCCCCCGGACAAAAGCAAGTCTACTACTAGAAGAGCGGGTGGGTAAGGCTTCTGCTACTGTACTACAGGACATGTTGTGTAAGAGGATTTCTATGTTACAGAGAGTGAAGGATATGTTGTGTAAGAGGATTTCTATGTTACAGAGAGTGAAGGACATGTTGTGTAAGAGGATTTCTATGTTACAGAGAGTGAAGGACATGTTGTGTAAGAGGATTTCTATGTTACAGAGAGTGAAGGACATGTTGTGTAAGAGGATTTCTATGTTACAGAGAGTGAAGGACATGTTGTGTAAGAGGATTTCTATGTTACAGAGAGTGAAGGACATGTTGTGTAAGAGGATTTCTATGTTACAGAGAGTGAAGGACATGTTGTGTAAGAGGATTTCTATGTTACAGAGAGTGAAGGACATGTTGTGTAAGAGGATTTCTATGTTACAGAGAGTGAAGGACATGTTGTGTAAGAGGATTTCTATGTTACAGAGAGTGAAGGACATGTTGTGTAAGAGGATTTCTATGTTACAGAGAGTGAAGGACATGTTGTGTAAGAGGATTTCTATGTTACAGAGAGTGAAGGACATGTTGTGTAAGAGGATTTCTATGTTACAGAGAGTGAAGGACATGTTGTGTAAGAGGATTTCTATGTTACAGAGAGTGAAGGACATGTTGTGTAAGAGGATTTCTATGTTACAGAGAGTGAAGGACATGTTGTGTAAGAGGATTTCTATGTTACAGAGAGTGAAGGACATGTTGTGTAAGAGGATTTCTATGTTACAGAGAGTGAAGGACATGTTGTGTAAGAGGATTTCTATGTTACAGAGAGTGAAGGACATGTTGTGTAAGAGGATTTCTATGTTACAGAGAGTGAAGGACATGTTGTGTAAGAGGATTTCTATGTTACAGAGAGTGAAGGACATGTTGTGTAAGAGGATTTCTATGTTACAGAGAGTGAAGGACATGTTGTGTAAGAGGATTTCTATGTTACAGAGAGTGAAGGACATGTTGTGTAAGAGGATTTCTATGTTACAGAGAGTGAAGGACATGTTGTGTAAGAGGATTTCTATGTTACAGAGAGTGAAGGACATGTTGTGTAAGAGGATTTCTATGTTACAGAGAGTGAAGGACATGTTGTGTAAGAGGATTTCTATGTTACAGAGAGTGAAGGACATGTTGTGTAAGAGGATTTCTATGTTACAGAGAGTGAAGGACATGTTGTGTAAGAGGATTTCTATGTTACAGAGAGTGAAGGACATGTTGTGTAAGAGGATTTCTATGTTACAGAGAGTGAAGGACATGTTGTGTAAGAGGATTTCTATGTTACAGAGAGTGAAGGACATGTTGTGTAAGAGGATTTCTATGTTACAGAGAGTGAAGGACATGTTGTGTAAGAGGATTTCTATGTTACAGAGAGTGAAGGACATGTTGTGTAAGAGGATTTCTATGTTACAGAGAGTGAAGGACATGTTGTGTAAGAGGATTTCTATGTTACAGAGAGTGAAGGACATGTTGTGTAAGAGGATTTCTATGTTACAGAGAGTGAAGGACATGTTGTGTAAGAGGATTTCTATGTTACAGAGAGTGAAGGACATGTTGTGTAAGAGGATTTCTATGTTACAGAGAGTGAAGGACATGTTGTGTAAGAGGATTTCTATGTTACAGAGAGTGAAGGACATGTTGTGTAAGAGGATTTCTATGTTACAGAGAGTGAAGGACATGTTGTGTAAGAGGATTTCTATGTTACAGAGAGTGAAGGACATGTTGTGTAAGAGGATTTCTATGTTACAGAGAGTGAAGGACATGTTGTGTAAGAGGATTTCTATGTTACAGAGAGTGAAGGACATGTTGTGTAAGAGGATTTCTATGTTACAGAGAGTGAAGGACATGTTGTGTAAGAGGATTTCTATGTTACAGAGAGTGAAGGACATGTTGTGTAAGAGGATTTCTATGTTACAGAGAGTGAAGGACATGTTGTGTAAGAGGATTTCTATGTTACAGAGAGTGAAGGACATGTTGTGTAAGAGGATTTCTATGTTACAGAGAGTGAAGGACATGTTGTGTAAGAGGATTTCTATGTTACAGAGAGTGAAGGACATGTTGTGTAAGAGGATTTCTATGTTACAGAGAGTGAAGGACATAATGTGTAAGAGGATTTCTATGTTACAGAGAGTGAAGGATATGTTGTGTAAGAGGATTTCTATGTTACAGAGAGTGAAGGACAGTTTACACTAACATACTTGTCTCCATTCCAGTATGTTTACACATTTAACGTACCTTTACATTGTATGGTAAAACAGTTTTTAACGTTTTCATTTGGACATTTGCATTGCGCATTATTTGTGATAATCTGTTGTTTTATTTTTGTTTTATAAATATTTGAGATTCGCATAAACTAATGTGAAAAAGTAGTTATCTTTGATTATTAGTTGTGGTGAATGTGTTTTTGTTGGGGTTATATTTCGCTCGGGTGGAAGTATATTTGTGTAGAAATGTAGTGCTATATATATTGATTGGTACATAATTATCTTTGTTAGATCAACATCAGTTGGGACTGTCTGTAATGTATACTATGCCATTAACATGCTTAACACTCTTTGTAAACCAATGCAATAATATGGACTTTTGTTGAGACTTACAATTTAACAATGGATCAGTGGAGAAAACATGAACTTTGTAAGGCTAGTAATGGAAACTGTTAACTTTACCAATTCATATCATATTAGTATATACCAAATTCTTGCTTTTTGTGTCGCCTGCGAAAAGCTGGTAACACATAGGTATTGCTATGTCGGCGTTGGCGTTGTCGTCCGAACAGAGGTTTTCATGCTATACTTGAGTTTCTGTGGGCCGATCAAACTCAAACTTAATGCAGTGCTTCCTTACCAAAAGTGCTTGCTTGGGATTGCTTTTCAGGTCCGAAGATCAAAGGTCAACGTCACTGTTACTATAAATGGAAACTTCACTAAAACTGTATACTGGACGGCTTCGATCTACCACTTGACAACTCACCGTATATACCTCTGAAATGCCGTCTTACTCCAAATGTTATTGACAACACTATCTGTTTAACATCATAATCCACAAGTTTATTCATTTATTTATGGGAAACCATCCGACAAATCATACAAATTAAACTTGGAATTGAGATAATGAGTATCCATAGAAAGTTCCTTAAAACTCAGAATAACAGATTATATAACAAAATGATGCCATCCAAAAACATTATCTATGATTATTGCTTACTTTTAACAGTATTTCTTGAAATGAAAAGTGTATCTATTTCTTCGCAATCTCCCAGCTTCCTGCGCAGGCGACACATCCACTTCCGTGGAATTCTTGTGTTGTAATAGGATGTATTGCTATTAACTTATACGATGTATAATGAGAACAGCATTACATGTATAATGTACATGTAATTTGCTTCTATAGTGGTTACACGGTGTCGGTGTGCATGCATATGAATGGCATCCATAGACTATTCAAAATGTTACATTGCTCTAGGAACTGTGGGAAGTAACGGATGCTTTGGCGGATTTGTAGTTGTGGCAGTACTGTCTAAACATCCTGATCTGCAGATATGGTTTAAGGTTTCTGCAACTCCACCTCTAGATTGGGGTTTTCATACCTGGCACTAGACATGAGTTAAGGTATAAGAAGCATACCGGTAATAACTTTACAGGTGTAGATATGCCTCGTCCTCTTGTCACTTTAAATTGTACTGTTTGTCATCATGCTAACTTTGAGTATCTCATTGTATTTATTGTCTTAAAAAACAGATAATTGCTTCTATAGATCAGTTTGTATGCCACTTTATATACCCTTGTTATGGATTATCAAATTGAGGAGAAAATCTCATATTTGCATATTTTTTAAGAATAGATAGTGGCATATACATCGTATGTGGAGCATAACAATTTTTACCATGCCAAGTAAAGAAAATAAAATATTTGAAGGTCAGATCGGCGTTAAGTTGCTTACTTTATGTATTTTTGGAATAGATCTAATAAAGCATGTCTGGGACCAGGGCCCGTATTCATGAAACCATTCTCGTTCTCAAACTCACATTCTGTCTCTAAGGCCAACTTCTTGTTTCAATGTAATTTCTTAAAATCAATAAAAAAAAAGTATATTTTATCAATGATTTGGAATATATAATAGCATGACTTTTTGACCATGTCACATGACTTTACCAAATAAGTTACTGTTTGGAGCACAAAATCCATTTTTGAGCATGAGAAAGATGTCGTAAGTATTGGCCCAGAGATGTTATTTAATTTTTTTTAAACTATTTTCATTTACGGTGAAGTGTAATTGAACTCTTAGAGAAAATTGTTACATTCATGAACTTGTTTTGAATGATCACACATCATGGCTATACTAGTAAGCATTGTGAGAATCGATAAATACCTGCACAGCTTAGTAAAAAAAGACATGCCATTTCCTGTTACAGTTTGTATTTTCATGACGGTATATGTCGTACATACATGCCAGAATTCTTGGAGACCATTCTGCGAGTTTTACAATCATTTTAAGGGAATTGAGGCTCAAATAAAAGAGGTTTTATTCGCGGCATTTTTCACGGCAAAAAAACTTATCCTATTCAACAAAATCAATGATATATAGTACAAAGTAAGGATAAAATTGGCTGTTGCCGTCAAACGTTCTTGTGACCATCACGGTGGGGAAACGAAGCGGTGAACGCACATTTCTCATGTGAAATTTTTCACTGTCTCATGGCAATATCACCCGCGCCCCTTAAAACTAATGTATTTTCGGAGTGTGACAGAGATTTTTGTTTAATTTCCTCCCAACCAATCAAATAGCTAGAAATTCACTTGAGGTGTAACAATATATATATATATATATTAGGTAGCACAAAGTTTACAAAACAAAATATTATCACATAATTAATTGAGATGAACTGAAAAAGCAGATTTTACTTTAAATTTCACAATTTAGTTGGACAGGTCAATATTCACAGCAGCCACAGTACTACTGATGTTTAAGTTAGGAGACATCAACTTTGAACTGTGGATTTTGATGAGTTTATAAGGATTACAGTTGTCTTTGTTCATTTTCATTTGAACTTCTGAGCATTGTTATATAATCTGGAAACATGCATTTAACAAGAGGACAGAAATAATCAGCTGTGAAAGAAAAGCAAACCGTGTTTTGCATTTGAACTTTTAAATTCAATATTTCAGCATTCAGATCAAAGCCATTTTCCATCTTCTTTGATATGCCCCTGACTGGCCGTTCTCTGATCTTATATCAGTATATTTGTTAAGAAACACGTAGCCAGACATCATATTTTTCAAAGTGTCTAACAATGAACTAACGTTACAAACATGACGGAAAACATTAATGTGCTAATTCTACTGACTTCACGGTAAAATTTTGATGGTGAAGCCGACACCGTAAGCATTGGGTAAGAGTGTCTGGCAGTCTGATAGTATCACAGAATTGAATAGCAACAATAAGAAGGGATGAAATTAAATATATTATATGGATTTATTTCTATCGTTCGAATTACTTATTGTAAAAGACAGCATGATTTATCGCTGATAACATAGTTGAATCTCGTAAAACTTTGAGTAACCAACGGGAAAGGGGTTCACCGATCGATCATTAAAAAGCATGAGGCTTTGAGGACTTTCCATGAATTCATGCCCCACGCCGTGAGACTTTAACAGAGGTGAAAATCTGAGATCTGGCATGTATATATGGTCTTGTTGATATAAAAAAGAATGTCTTTAAATGACCCGGGCTGTTAATAGGACATTTAACAAAATGAAACCAAATGATAGAAATATATGTTGTTTATTTTACAAATGATTAAGATATATTGAAATTTGTCAAATGTACAAAATATTTGGCCCTATGTAAGAAAAATTACAGTGCTACATGTATTCAATGTTCATTTCTTTAATTGATAGGTAAACTGTGCTTGTGTACCGACCACACATGACCAAATATATACAAAGACATTCAATGTCATTTATTTTCACAATTCTATTACTAAGTTCATACATATTTTGTAAAACAACAATTATAACCCTTGCATTCAGTCCTGGTCAAGGTCAGTGTGATTTACCATCATGTAGACATGTATACAACTATTTAAGATTTTCTTGTGATTTTATGCATGCTATCACAATGCTCAACTGTAGCCTTGTAGCAGTCTGACCGAGTACCATTGTAGATAGTATTGGTAGATCTCAACTTTTTAATAGTAAAGACAAATGCTCCTACTAATCAAGGTATGAACTATTAGATACAATAATGAACGTGCTATTTTTTTTTTCATTAATCATTTTCTTAACTGATGTCCACTCTTAACCCATTCACCACTAGTCACTTTTCCACCTTACTAAATCAAAGACTGGACAAGTCTAGTTTAGATATATGTAGGGATGAATGAGTTTAGTAACATTTTTTTTTTGTTTCACTTAACGTTTTCTATGCTTAAAAACCGTGCAGAATGTGTGAACATAATGGAAGCATAAAACTTGTATTGTTCATTAATATGCAAGTACACTTGTACTATAAATTTACCTAACAGAATATAGCTGACACACCAGAGATGGTCTGAATGCTGTAATTCAGGGGAAGTAGTGTATACGAAGGTTAATGTTATACAACTGATGGTTAAATAAAATACTCTTTATACAAACTCCGTCTTCAATGTTCTTTGTCATAATTTTGCAAAAAAGTTCCTTCAAGCTTTAGATTTTTGAAAGTTTACCTATTTCCCCCTCACAAATGACTTTTTTTTAACCCACAAAACAAATGTAACTGGATCAATGGTCCAAACGGGACAATATTAAGTTTCCTTCTATATTTCATAACTATTTCTCCTCACACATAACACTTTCTTGTCCAGAAGACCAGAGGTAGTTGGTCCATACGGGATGTGCCATCCATCTTCAGATTCCTGTACAAGCATATCTGGACTTTCAGGAAACTGAAAAGATAATTACACTTGTGTTACATGTTTGCACCATTTCGACTGCAGTGATGACGACCACACTTTTGTGTTACTAAACATAGTCTTAATAACACGGATATTAACCAGCAATTCTTGCAACAGAATATAGTAAAAGTAGCCTTGTCATACTGCCACCAATTGTTCTCAGCAATGTTGGTATTAAAAAAATGCTTTGCTATCAATTGTGGGAAAGGTAGAAAGAAATTATGTAGAAAATGAGAAGACGGGATCTTGACATATGTTGGCGGAAGCAAGGTGGTGAATGAAACGAGATGTATCATATGGTGGTTTTTACTGTATAAATCAAATATCGAAATGTAACAAGAAAATAATACATTGTATAACACTCCAGGAAATAATATTTATTTCTAGAACGTCTTGAAAATGGAAAACATACACAATGTACTATTTTTAGCTCACCTGGCCCGAAGGGCTAACTGAGCTTATGCCGTACTGCGTCGTCCGTCGTCCGTCGTCCGTCGCCCGTCTGTCGGTCAACTTTTTCATTTGAACGACTTCTTCTGAAGAATATTTTTCACAATTACAGTAATGAGGTCAAAGGTCAAATTTAAATGCTAGTCGGGGGTCAAATGTCAACTTTGGTTAAAAGCTTTAACAATCTTCTTCTCAAGTTCCATTAGGCCCAGGGTCATAATATTTAGCCAGCAAGTACCTGGGATGTAGTGCTATACACTTTCCTCATTCAAAAGACCTAGACCTGCTTTGAAGGTCACAGGGGTCAAATATGTTTAAATTTCAAACAACAATATCCTAAGAACCATTTGAACTTGAATCATGATACTTGGGTATGTTATGTAGACCAGCAGTTTGAATATTTTTCTCAGTTACAGTTATGAGGTCAAAGGTCAACTTTAAATGCTAGTTGGGGTCAAAATTCAACTTTGGTTAAAAGCTTTAACAATCTTCTCAAATTCAATAAGGCTCAGGGTCATGATATTTGGCCAGTAGGTACCTGGGATGAAGTACTATAAAGTTTCCTTATTAAAATGACCTTGCCCTACTTTCAAGGTCACAGGGGTCCAATATGTTAAAAACTTCAAACAACAATATCCTAAGAACCATTTGGACTAGAGTCATGATACCTGGGTATGTTATGTAGACCATCTGTGAGAATTGTTTTCTTTAATATGAAAAGGCAAAACCTTAAAAGAGCGAAGTTTTTGTTGATCTCTGATATTTACTGATTTAGAATGAGATAATACTGCTTTCAGAATGAGACAAGATAAAATCTATTTAAAGTCGGCTAGTCGAAGGATAACAATAAAACATCAACTCTAATGAGATTAAGACTGACATAATAGCAGCAGAGATCGGGGCAAATTCGGCCCATTTTTATTAAAGTCCGTTTTGGGGAGTATGGCAGCACGTCCGTTTTTGAAAATTATTTAATATCCCTCTCAGATGATCGGATGGCCGAACGAGCCCTGCTATGGGATAAGTTCGGCCAGGCATTCGGGTAAGTTCAGCCCCATTGGAATCAGCTTAATTATGACGTTATAAAGCATGCACGTCAGATTTTACCGCCAACTTTACGACTTTTTATGTGTTACATGGGCCAAACTTGCCACAGTATCATTGGCTGAAACTGTCCGGGCCCAAGTTGATATTTCAATAAATTCTTATCGTACAGCGCAATATGGTAGCGAGTGCTTGGCTTTGCTTTTATGTACATGTATATCATTTGAAGCTGTCAGTGTGTTACACGTTTGACCATAAAAAAAATAGAGAAAGTTCGCATAACTAGAAGCGAGATCATGATTATCTTTCTCCTGTTAAGTAATTTTACATTAGAGTTTTCCTTGCCATTTTTTCGTGTGAATGCCCAGCCAACTGAACTGCTAAGATCTTTAAAGTTGTAAATATATCAAAAACAAAAATATCAGGGGTGGCCGAACTTGCCACGGTCTCCCGTATATAGATTTTTTGATACCTTGATGATTGGTGAAAATATATTCACAATATAATTTTTGCATCAATGACACCATTTTCAAAGCTAAAGTAGATATTTGTTCTTGTGCGTAATGATGGGTCGGTGGCGTAGTGGATAGCGCGCTCGTCTTCACAAAGATGGCCGGATTCAATCCCGGTTACCAGCCCGACCACGCAGGTTTTCTCCGGATATTCCCGTTCCTCCCACATTAAGAATTAAATCATCTGCGTGCTTCCGCCAGGTCACAAAAATAATGATTGAATTGAGGTGGGAAAACACTATTTGGTAATTACTATAGAAAAAAGTGCATATTACATATTTGACAATAAGTCAATAAAAGTAAATGTATAGAGATGTTAGTTAAAAAAATGAAATTAAAAAAAGAAAACATTGTTATACTTTGATGTAACTGAGATTGTCGTTATATCGATATTTAGAATTCCTGTTCCATCCTGAAACACCGGATTGAATTTCACATTTGGTAACTGTCACTGAGGTTTGACAAGTAATGATGCCAAATAAAATTAAACAGTTTCTGTCTGTAAATAGTTATAAGTTATATGTTGCTGAAAAAGGGCGTTTATTGTTGATTTCGACATAAATGAATTATCCATTGTTTCTTTTATGAGTGTTGATGCATACATAAATTATGTAAAGACTATAACAGGACTATCAAATTTTTTAATAATTTCATTCATATCCTCAACTAATGAAAACAAAAGCTGATGAAATTTTAGACGATGTAAAATAAATGTACACGTTGACCTATTGGTTTAATGCGGCTCTTTTTGAAAATATCTCCCGGTAGAAACATTAACAGAACTTGAACAGTAGTTGATGACAAAAAGGATCTTCAGAAAACATCTGCGTTTTTACTTTTTGTGCCTGTGGCAAAAACTGAAATTAAAAAGTCATGAAAGAGATAAATGCAACGACCAATCAGTTCCAAGATTTTCCGGAAAAAAACGATGAAGGCAGATGGAGTGTGGCGTGATTGTGACGTCATCGTATGATAATCTCTGTATGACGTTTCATGCCTGGTAGTATCAAAATTTATGTGATAGATTTTTTTCAAACATACATGTTATGTATATTAGTTTTTATCGAAATAAACAGTTAATAAAACATGGGTATTGTTTTCACTCTATGAAGATGTTCATGTATGGGTTGAAACACAATTGTCTTTGCTTCAAGGATACACTTCCGGTTTCCCCACTGGACGTCTACTTCCGGACGAAAATAAATTAAAGACAAGGTGTAGAAAGGGGAAGCGACTCTGTTTACGCACACATGTCTTACCATTAAAAAGCTTCGCTCGCACACCTTTGGCGCCCGAGAGCTACGCTCTTATTACAGTAATGAGGTCAAAGGTCAACTTTAAGTGCAAGTCGGGAGTGGTCAATATGGGTTAAAAGCTTTA
This sequence comes from Mizuhopecten yessoensis, assembly GCF_002113885.1. Taxonomy (NCBI): domain Eukaryota; kingdom Metazoa; phylum Mollusca; class Bivalvia; order Pectinida; family Pectinidae; genus Mizuhopecten; species Mizuhopecten yessoensis. The sequence goes on along the minus strand of NW_018479905.1, from coordinate 44,395 downwards.
AATCAAAATTTCAAGTTTCAAACAACAATATCTTCAGAACCGTTTAAGAGGTGTTAAAATGTCTTGTAGTTACCAAATTTGGTCTGAAGTTACCTATATGTCAGTTGCATGTAACAAAAGAAACAGGTGAGTGATACAGGCTCTATGGGCCTCTTGTTTATGTTTTTTTTTTTTACCTCATTTAGACAAGATACATATATTAATTATTTGGTGAATGTAGCTGAAATAGAGAGAATGCTATGCTGCAAATTTTCATTCAGTAGACAAAAAAACACAAATTTAGCATGTGACATTTCACCTTAATTCTGCATAAGTATCAGAAGTTTGATGAATGTAGGTTAAATAACAAGAAAGTTATGCTCCTTACAATCTTTGGTATGAAAAAAAGATCAAAAGGCAATAACCGTATGGAGCGGGACAGGAGACTTTAGTATTCACCACTCTGCCTTCCAGAGGTACATAATCATTGTAGGTTTGATGAATACAAGCGAAAAGTAAGCAAGTAATGCTTCAGACAAACTTCATTACTTAACTCCACTAAAAATTGACGTAAAACCCTGAAGTGAACAGATTATTTATATAAGACGTTTTATTGAAATATGTCTTAGGAGAGTAAAGACAAAGAAAAGATGATGGATGGACACTGAAGGGTATAAAGTATTCTACCAAATTCACAATGTTACAACGATTTTCATTGGTTAATAGCCATGGATAATTAGATGATAGACCATGGGTGTGCATGTATTATTTCCAACAGACCAATGCTCTCCCAAAAACCTTCCCCCGCAAATGTACCATTATAAAACAAGTGAGAAACAGGACTGGTTTCATTTGTCAAATTAGGGTATCTGCATTTAATTTTGAATGTATTTGAAGATTTGCTAGTTGACAAACAAAAAACATCTACTTAAATGTTCCGCTAAGTAGACTTTCAATGGTATTTGTAAATCTGTCAAATTCTGATTTCATGTGAGGAGCTCTGGCAAATCAAACCCCTCAATCCACCCTAGAACGACGCTACCACATTTTTCGACAGGAGTGTTGGACGGGAAAATCCGGGGATGGCCGTTTTGATTCTCAAAAACGAGAGACATCACATGTATGTTTATATAAGAAGTTATTTATGCAGTACATTATGGTCTGTCACAACACTGACCCCCTACCAGCATGAGAGTATGAGAGAGGTGCAGTACATTATGGTCTGTCACAACACTGACCCCCTACCAGCATGAGAGTATGAGAGAGGTGCAGTACCCATGTCCATGTTGCCAAAGTTATGACATGTATAATAACAAGAGGCCCAATGGAACTGCATCCCTCAAATGGTGTTTATCTCAAGCTTGTAACCTTAAGATAGAACTTAATAAAAACTTAAATAGAAATTAAAACTCTTCAATATCGTATTTCATTTCTATAAACCGGTATTTCCTGTGTCACAAATATCATTACAGCCACAGGATCCCTTTCAGTTTACATTCAAGTACATTTTTGCACATTCTCAAAGCTGTGTATAAAAACATTAAAACATATTACTTACAATTAATTTGGATCTACCCAATATGGTGATCTGTCTGCAACTTTGCCACCTCTGAAAAGCCAGCTGCATTTTGCTCCCAAGTTGGCATGAATGATCAGAAAACTTGTCATTGCTTAGCACCTTAGTGTTGAATCCACAGTGAAAAACGGCATCTAATATGTTCAAATCATCTACGTAGCTGCAATAAACCAAGGGAAATCATAATAATAATCATCGATGCTGATCCTTACAGAATAGAAGAGATAAACATAAGCATATATATTTCTTTAAATTATTCATAATATTGTACCATTCTACCTAATTAAATCTTACAAGGTTACATCTTAAAGCCTGATGAAACTATTCAATACACCTAGACCCAAAACAACACTGTATGCAAACAGCTTTTTCCGTCAACTGATGACTGCGTGGAACAGACCTAGGCCTGACAGTAACTTTATAATTATAACAAGAGGCCCAGATGGCCTGTATCGCTCACCTGGATATCAAAAGTAATCATGGCAAAATATTCTCCATATCTGTATTAGATTTTTCATGCCCAGCAATTTTATGTATGGTTATGGTGTGAGGATCTCAACTGTTTCCAAGGTGTGATTCAGAAACTAGGTCCCTAGGGTTGTGGTCAGACCCCAGGATCATTTATACTATCATGACTGCATTTGTCTCTTTATGCCCAACAATTGTGTATATAGTATTGGGCTGGGGATCTTAACCGTTTCAAAGTTATGACCCAGGGGTAAAATCTCCAAGGGTGGGGCAGACCCTGGGGTCAATTCTTATATCATGACTGCATTCGTTTCTTTGTGCCCAGCACTTGTAGTTATGACCCAGGTACTATGTCTCCAAGGGTGGGGCCAGACCCCTGGGCAATCCTGGAATCATATGTGAATTCTTCTCTTCATACTCAGCACTTATATATGTGGTAATAGGGTGAGGATCTCTACTGTTTCCAAGCAATAAACTATGTTTTGCCCCACCATTTAGCCAGGGAGTTCAGCCCCACTACTTTTGAATCCCTGCTTCTCATGAATGCTTCTGACCAAATATGATTGATATCCAGTGCATAGTCCTACAGAAGAAGTCATTATAGCAATTTAGCCAAATTGCCCCCTTTTGGCCCCACCCCTCCTTACCCTTGGGGGTCAGCCCCACCATTTGTACAATTTTAAAACCCCACTACCAAGGAAAGCTTCCAGTCAAATATGGTTGATATCAATCTCTTAGTTCTATAGAAGAAAAGTTGCTTAAAGCAATATAGCCAAATAACCCTTTTTTGCCCCAACCCTCAGCCTCCTGGGGGGTCAGCCCCACCATTTGTACACTTTTGAATCCCACCCTCTCATGAATGCTTCTGACCAAAAATGATTGGTATCCAATGCATAGTTCTACAGAAGAAGTCATAGCAATTTGGCCAAATTGCCCCCTTTTGGCCCCACCCCTCCGCCTCCTTGGGGGTCAGCCCCACCATTTGTACAATTTTGAATCCCCACTACCTAGGAATGCTTCCAGTCAAATATGTTTGATATCAATCTCTTAGTTCTATAGAAGAAAAGTTTCAGAGGAGAAGTCATTTATAGCAATATAGCCAAATTGTCCCCTTTTGGCCCTGCCCCTCAGCCCCCTGGGGGGTTAACCCTACCATTTGTACAATTTTGAATCCCCATTACCTAGGGATGCTTTCAGTCAAATTAAGTTAAATTCCAATCAGTGGTTAAGAAGAAGTCATTTGAAGAAATTGTTGACGTACAGACGACGGTCGGACACCACAGTATGGCATAAGCCTCTATTGGGCCCCGCCCCTCTGCCCCCAGGTGGGCCACACTCACTGTTTATATAAAATTGAGTCCCTTTTGCCCAAGGATGCTCGTTGAATCCCCACTATGATTATACTAGGCCTCTTGGTTATTCAGAAAAAGTTGTTAAAAGGTTTTAACAAATTTGACCACTGTGACAGACCCTGAATATAAGTAAAGGTCATTCATTTAAACAAACTTTATAGCCCTTCATCCCAGCATGTAACTGGCAAAATATCATTATCCTAGGCCTCTTGGTTATTCAGACCCCTATGACCTTGGATATAGATCAAGGTTATTCATTTGAACAAACTTGGTAGCCCTTTATCCCAGCATGCTACTGGCCAAATACCATTATCATAGGCCACTTCGTTATTCAGAATAAGTTGTTTAAAGGTTTTAAACATATTTGACCCCTGTAACCTCGAATAAAAAGTCAGGGTCATTCAATTGAACAAACTTGATAGCCCTTTGTCCCAGCATGCTACTGGCCAAATATCATCACCCTGGGATTTCGGTTATTGAAAAGAATTTGTTTAAAGGTTTTAAACATATTTGACCATTGTGACCTTGAATATTAGCCAAGGTCATTCATTTGAACAAACTTGGTAGCCCTTCATACCAGCATGCTACGTGCCAAATATCATCACACTGGGCATTTTGGTTATTCAGAAAAAGTTGTTTAAAGTTTTTAACATATTTGATATTTGACGGACGCCACACCATGGCATAAAAATTAAGGGCATGTGTAGCAAGGGGTAGCAACTCAGTTTACACATGCAGGTATTACCATTAAAGAGCTACGCTCTTATTAGCTCAAAAGCTAAGTAATAACATATAGCAAATGATTTAGTAGAGCAAGTCCTATAAAATGAAGATAGACTTCAAAATATTTCACATACACTGTTCCAGAAACAAATATTGTAGCATGTTCGCTAAGTTCTGTCTTCAAGTCCATTGGAACACTTCTGAAATAATCTTTCCTTGTAACTACAAGACAGCTTAGTCCTCTTCTTGAAAGTTGTTTTATAATAGATAAACTCTGAAAGGAAAAAATATATATACATATTTTTTATCATATCATTATTATACAGTGAAACCCCACTTACTCGAATGAGCGCTTGGTCCCGACCCTGTTTTTACATAATCTTTGTTAATCGACCTCGGTTTACACTTATACACTCTGCCATCCCAAGATGTCTTTGTATATCTCATCTGGTTTCTCAAGGTCAAATAGCATAAAAGATATCTGGGCCTGTATTCATAAAATTGTTCTTATGCTCAAGCATGGGTTTTGTGCTCAAGCATAATTTCCTGTTCTGGTTATAGATTAATAGTAAAAAAAATATTTGATCATGATTCGAAAAATATTTGAAGCAGAATACTGTTTTCAATTTATACATTTTACTTTTTGATCAATTATCATGATTTAAGTGAGTAATAAGAAAGTTTTTTGAGGACATAATCCATGCTTGAGCATGAGAACATTTTCATGAATATAGGGCGAAGACGAAATTTAAGGGGCATAACTCTCATAATAATTTCTGGATTGAAATAGTAGTCGGAGGTGCATAACTTCAGAAAAGTTGTCCAGACAAAATTAAATCTACAGACAGACGAACAGGACAGACAACCTGATTCCAGTAAATCCCCCCTCCCCACCACACTCCATCCCCAACTTCATTGCAGGGTATAATAACATCAAATAATGAAAAGAACAAGTGAGCATTTATATCGTTTTTACCTGGGACCAAGGGGAACATAGATATTTAAACAAATAAGCCAATTTAAATTGCCCCCTAAGCACCTAGGAGGGTGAGCCCCTGTATGGGATAACTTTCGATCCCCATGTGCTATAAGTATGATAACACCACAGATAGGTTAAAGCTTTCAAGAATGTGGGAGGGGAAGTTGCCTTAAAGCAAATTGGATGGCATCTTACCCTAGCCCTAAGCCTCCAGGATAATAAGCCCCTGTGTTTGTATAAGTTTGGATTTTTAGTGTTATGCAAGCTACCATCACAATTTCTTTGAACCAGCCAAGTAGTTTGGATGGAAATGACGTCAAAACAAATCAGCTCATGAGACTTTGTTTTTTCAATCTAAGCTCCAGGAGTGTCTGCTATTTATAGGAATAAATCCTTAAAGGTCTACGGTGGAACTTCCCTAAATTGAACCTTCTCAAAAGCGATCCCCTCATGATACCAAATACTGAACCCATTTCTGTCCGGAGTCGTTAAAATGTTCTCCAAATTTTCTTTTAAAAACTAGCCTTACCCGAGCTACTGTTACATGAGGTCCGACCAGCTGGCAACCAAGTGATCAACACCTGTGATGGGCACTGGGGAGACAATAGCTACACTGAAAGGGTCGTTAGACATTATCAACACAACCAGTAGTAAAGTTGGTGTGGTTGTGTACTACCGGTATACTTATGAAATTATTCAACATAATTTTAATTTTGCCTTATTTTTGTTAGTATTATGACGAGCCCCACAACTAGCACAACGCGCAGGGACAGATCAAATGTAGGCAATTGCCGAGTAAGGTTGAGCATGATTTTATTCTCATCTGGTATCAAGCATATATACTTTAACTCATTCACCCCTGAACTTTCATAATGATCTATTCCAACCTTTCAATTGGAATAATTCAAATGTGTCTTCAGGGGTGAATGAGTTCAAATCTATCACAATCTTAGTTCATGTACTGTACGAAACACCACTAGAGCATCTATAACCTGATCTGGTCAATTATGTTCGTTTCTGCAAACCTTGTTAGAGACATGTAGCCTGGGAAAAGATGTCTTTTGAGCAAATATGACAATTTGACCCCATTTGACCTGTCTCTTTGCTCCAAAGTTGGACAACATGTCATTAAAAGCAAACCTGCTAGTTTCAATACGTTTTCAATCCCTACCCTCAGCTCCCAGAGGGGTCAGTTCCTTTATATGTACTTATATGTACAGAATTTGATCCCCATGGGTTCAGCATGCTTCCATTAAATTTTGGTTGAAATCTGCCCAGTTGTTTTAGGGAGATGTAATTTAAAGCATCAGCCAATCAACCACTTTTGACCACACCCATTTGACCCCAGAGGGGTCAGCCCCTATTTGCATAACTTTGATCCCCATGAGCTATAAGCATGCTAACATTACAATATGGTTGTAATATTAATCTGCCCATTAGAACCAGAAATCGTAATTAGGACTTGTAATAAACTGATTTCAATACCCAGTATATAAAGGTTGAAGACTACCCGAGAACTCATTAAGACATTTGTGTGTCTGATATAGAGATATGAGTCACATTGCTGTGATATCCTATCACTTCATTAGCATTCAATATTGTATATCTTTAATGTTATACAAACACTGAGGCAGAAAAGCCTGCATTCATAGCTTCTTCATTTTCTTTATGTTTCGGACATAAATAACACATCTTACCGCTTCTGTGTCTCTTTTACCGCCAAAAATACATGTATTAAGATGATCAATGACCACATCAAATGGACCCTTCTGTTGGATGAGATTTCTCAGTAGCGGCACATTTGAAGTTTTGCTCTTGAGATATACATTGACACCCTTCAAAGTGAAGTAAGCTTTTCTCAGCTCTTCAAACTCCTCAATGGTTAGCTCGTGTCTGTTCAAAGGCGAGTTGCAAACGACACAATTTGGTCGCCTAAAATATAAACAGATTTTCTCTAATTTATAACCCTAAAACCAAAATCAAAAGCGATGTATCAATTTGTTCTATATTTTTATTTTTAATGCAAATAACAAAGATGTATCATTAAATGGGACAGAGATACAACCGAGATATAGCTACTCTCATTATCAGCCACTGAATCTAACCGGCAGTCAACATTGGGTCAAAGACCCTCAAATACACACAAGTCCTGTCATGCCTAACAGAGTCAATTCAGCACTATATACATAATACACCTATCAAAATTTAGGGGGATCATATAATGCCTGTTACCTTTCAGAAAAATTCTTAAGGGTGTAAAATCAACAAATTAATTTTTATTCATAATGATAAAATTACTTACTACCTCCAATTATCATGCAAATCATCTTCAACTACAAGTTCTTTAACGTCTCCCAAACAAGTTTCAAATGCCTCGCACAAATACAAAACTACTCTATGTCCGAACCAGACATAGGGGTGTATAATGCATACACACCTCCAACTTCCTCTATAGATTTGAAAAAAAAGAACAAAGCACCCAAAACCAAACAAGAGGCCCAATGGGCCTGCATCGCTCACCTGGTATAAAACTCACACTTGTAACCTTATAAGTGATCTAAAATAAAGCTACAGGCAAAATATCAGTATTTATGATTAAAATTCTTCAAAAGTTTTTTTTTTTTTTAACATTTCACCCCTGTGATTGAAAGTCGAACAAAGTCATTATGTTGAACACATTGTATAGCCTTTCATCTCAGGATGCAACTTGCAAAGTATAAACATCCTGGGACCCATGGTTATTCAGAAGAGGTTGTTTAAAGATTTCAAGCAAATTTGACCCCTGTGACCTTGAAAATAGGTGAAGGTCATTAATTTTAACAAACTTTGTAGCCCTTTATCCAAGTTTGCTTCTGGCCAAATATCGACACCCTAGGCCTTTCGGTTATTAAGAAGAAGTCGTTTAAAGTAAAATATCGACGCCGGACGACAGACGCCGGACGCCGGACGAACGAACGGACGTGCCAGGTGAGCTAAAAACCTAAATGAGGCAGAGAAGACAGGGAGGAGGGTGGGACTCACATTTGAAATGGGAAGTAGTTTTATCATAAAAAAGGGTTTTACATTACATTTTTTTTTTTTTTTAATTAAACACAAGTACCGCAGGGCAGAACAAAATACGCCTGTCCAACGCCAATCTGACACACTTAAAATCCTTCTGGTGCATTATTGTATCTGAGTGTATGGAGCTATAGAAATGTTGTACTGTATTACTCATTAAAGTTGAGAACTATATTGGAATGTGGAGACAGGGAAACACATAGTGAACATGAGCATAACAGAAAGACAGACTCCATTTGTATATACCCCTCCTCTGATAAGATACTAATGATCAGTTAAGATGGATGAAAATGTGGTTGTGAGGAAGTGACTTCATTTATACCAGGTGTGTTTATGTCATTGATTGAAAGATTAATAAACAGTTATGTTGTATGTTGCTGTGATCTGACCTGGCAATTTAGAGGAGAATATGGATGTGAAAATGTTGCAAATGAAAAATAAAATAACATAATCAAGAACCAATAATGAAACACTAGGAAACAGAATAATTTGGCAAAAATGTGATAAATATTTTCTTTTTGATGTTTATTGTAACTAACATGATAAGTTAACAAGTGGTGCAAAGATTGACGTATGGAGAACGTGAATGTGATATTTGTTTGTGAATATTTGTACAGTATACATGAAAGGAGGGAATAAAATTATAAAAGAGGAAAAAAAGTCAGAGACTGGAGGAGGACCATTCCTTTCAAAGATGAACTAGCTAGCTAACACCCATAGAAGGGGGACCAACCTTCATGGCAACAGGATAGCCAACACCTGTGGTCTCTTAATATTGGAACCAGCCAAAGGCTTGGGACTTAGTGGGGCCTTGTCAACAAGGTACCCGCCGAAGGACTCTCCATGGGGTCGTCCCCCCATTGCAGAAGTGAGGGTGGTTTCTTGTTTGTCTTCTGTTTTGTATCATACAAGGTGACTAAAGTGGGTACCCTGCAGAATAGGGGGTTTTCTTCAGTGTATATACCAAGAGGACACGGAGGAGGCCACAACTGATCAGATGCCCCCATTGCAACATATGGGATCTTTTTTCATTTCCTGTCTCTTTCTTTTCTATCTATTTTCTGTTTCAGGTGTTGTCTCCCTAGGCACCCGTCCTCATATGACCCTGGCAGTTGTGTCTCCCTAGGTACCCGTCCTCATATGACCCTAGCTGTTGTGTCTCCCTAGGTACCCGTCCTCATATGACCCTGGCAGTTGCGAGAACATTAAACCCCAAACAAACAAATACAAAATCCATGGGGTCGCCCGTACAACCAAAGGAGGACCTGGCTTTGTCCTTCCTCTTGCCCTGCTTGCCAGACTTGGAATAATCCTTCATGGACAAGTAAATATAAACAAAAAACAAATGGAGACTAAAACACAATGTCATGGCATTGGTACCGACGCTTTACATAAAAATATATGGTGAAAAAAGGCAAAAGGTATACGTAGTTAAATGATTACAGGGATTACTGGTTAAACAAACAAAGAAAGAATTAACAAATGACACAAAGTTACCATCCTTAGAAACAGAACTGTATCATTTGCTTTCTCCGAATTGAAAAAAGAGGAAGTTTGAGGTGAATTGGCATCCTACACCCGTATGTCCAGATTGGACACAGAGTAGTTTGGTATTTTTGCAGGGCATTTAAAACCGTTCATTTTGGGAGTTAAAAGAACTGGTAGATGAAGATGATTTGCTCATTAAGTGGATTTTGTATTTATTGTTTTTCATATAAAATCAATATTTGCTAAGACTAACTAAATTGTAAGCCAAAGGCTAACTAATACCCCCACTCCCGTATAAACCAGAACTGTTAGCTAAAGGCTAGCGAAGGCAAAGTATTGCAAAGCAATCAATAGTCCCCCATCAGTAATGATTTCTTTATTTACAGAGCTGAGTAGTTTAGGAAAAGTTGTCAGGACACGGATTTTTCAACAAAGAGACATAACTTCATAAAAGGGTTGGGGGAAAAAAACCTGGATGGACAACAACAGGGGGTAGTTATCATATCTGAAAACTTCCCTTGAAATTATCCTAGTAGTTTTGGACGAGTTGTCCAGACAAGGATTTTTTAACATCTGGCCATAACTCTGTAAACACGAGATCCCAGAGGATCTCGGTGCCCACCGTTGTGTCATCTTCATTTGTTATATGTCAGTTCAATCTTTTCTCTTATTTTCTCTTATTTGTTGGATCGAGTCATGTATACAGTAAATGCACCTTGAGGTAACTTTTGATCTAAACTTCATACTGCTGTGTATAAAAAACAACCTTGAAAATGAGTTTGTTGTTTCACATATTTACTATTACAGTACTTAAAGTGAAAGAAATAGAACTGATACAATGCAATATTAGAAAGATATGTGAAGTTCTTCCTGCAGCAATTTTGTTTTCATGATCACTCTCGAAATATAACATGCACAACTTAGGACCAAGAGGAACCTACATATCAAATTTGAGAAAGATCCCTCTAGGACTTTCTGAAAATAATCAATAACAAACTTTAACTGTCAAAATGCAAGATGGCCACTGGTTGACCATTTTGTTTATTTCCTCAGTCTCAAAAGTAAACATGAACAACTACAGACCAAGGGGAACCTACATATCAAATTTAAGAAAGATCCCTCAAGCACTTCCTAAGAAATATCAATAACAATTTAACCTTCAGTCGAAATCCTATATGTGAACCATCTTGTTTATCCAATCAGTCTCAAAAGTAAACATGCATGGGACCAAGGGAAACCTTCTTATCCAATTTGAGAAAGATCCCACCAGGACTGTCCGAGAAATAGCAATAACAAGAATTGTCTAAGAACATACGACGGACTGACAACGGACCATGGACGAAGGGTGATTTGAATAGCCCACCATCAGACGATGATATATTAGACAAAGTTAGACTGCTTTGAATTCCAATTTACATTTTAAAACAAATATTCAATAAGCTGCACTAAATCTTCAATAAATTGAGAAGACTAACAGGTGATTCAGGTTGAACGAATCTAAAATCTGCACACTTATGCCATTTCTGCCTTTGGAACATGTAACTCTATAGCTCTATACCAACTCAACAATTTCAGGTTCATCTTAGCCATGCTAAATATGAGAGAATCAAACCCAACAATTACAAAACTAGAATATAATTTTTTGATAATCAGGGTTCGACACTAACACTAGTCTGCTAGTCCTGGACTGGTAGATTTAACAGAGGTCGACACTAACACTAGTCTGCTAGTCCTGGACTAGTAGATTTAACAGAGGTCGACACTAACACTAGTCTGCTAGTCCTGGACTGGTAGATTTAACAGAGGTCGACACTAACACTAGTCTGCTAGTCCTGGACTGGTAGATTTAACAGAGGTCGACACTAACACTAGTCTGCTAGTCCTGGACTGGTAGATTTAACAGAGGTCGACACTAACACTAGTCTGCTAGTCCTGGACTGGTAGATTTAACAGAGGTCGACACTAACACTAGTCTGCTAGTCCTGGACTGGTAGATTTAACAGAGGTCGACACTAACACTAGTCTGCTAGTCCTGGACTGGTAGATTTAACAGAGGTCGACACTAACACTAGTCTGCTAGTCCTGGACTGGTAGATTTAACAGAGGTCGACACTAACACTAGTCTGCTAGTCCTGGACTGGTAGATTTAACAGAGGTCGACACTAACACTAGTCTGCTAGTCCTGGACTGGTAGATTTAACAGAGGTCGACACTAACACTAGTCTGCTAGTCCTGGACTGGTAGATTTAACAGAGGTCGACACTAACACTAGTCTGCTAGTCCTGGACTGGTAGATTTAACAGAGGTCGACACTAACACTAGTCTGCTAGTCCTGGACTGGTAGATTTAACAGAGGTCGACACTAACACTAGTCTGCTAGTCCTGGACTAGTAGATTTCAGCAAGGACTAGTGTATCACCTATAACCTAACTGGTCCTTTGAACTTTGAAAATATGATTATAAAATAAGAATATTCCTTTTTAAAATTTAGAAAAACTGATTTTAATAAGATATATTGCATGATAATTGTCAAAAATTTACTAAAACTTCAACATATTTTTATGGCAGTAGTTATCTTAAGTCCCCTATATGCTACAGTCAATTACTTTTGATGTTTCATGTTGTAGATGGCAATGTTTACTTATCAGGAAATCTTGGACTAGTCACATTGACAAAGGATTAGTAAATAATCTTTTCAACTAGTCCTGTGGACTACCGAGCAAAAAAAGTTAGTGTCTAATCCTGAATAATGAGTCAAACTATCCTATTTTAGCCCCTAACATGGCCCTCTGGCCACATGAACAAATCTGGGTATTTTTACCTACTGATGATATGTGTATGTGAACTGGTTTATAGCAAATTTAGTCTGAGAAGAGATGCAAAAATATGACAGACAAATGACAGGCTTGCCAAAGGACATAACCTCACAGGCTATGTCATACAAACAAGAATTTATACTTACTGATAACTCCAAACAGTAACATCATCCTTGTCACTGAAAAAAAGGTAAAATATACTTAAATAGCCGAAATAAAGCTACAGGCTAACTTTCCTTACCTTTCCTTGGTTATTCAAAACGACCTGTTTTAACACATTTGACACAAGTGAAAGTCTAACAAGTTCATTCAGTTGAACAAACTTGGCAGCCCCTAATCCCAATATCATCACCCAGTGACTTTTGTCTTTTTAACAACCTTGGTAGCCAGTCATCCCAGCCTAGTTCTGGTCAAGTGTCATTACCCAGTGACTTTTGTCTTTTTAACAACCTTGGTAGTCATTCATCCCAGCCTAGTTCTGGTCAAGTATCATAACCTAGTTTGTAGGTCATCTCAAAGCGGTTCACAAATTATTATCTGTGGTTATAGGGCCTTTGCAACTAGCCAATATATGTTTATCAACTCCAAGGGGAGCATACAGCCGGTGCTGCCATTTTGCATTCATAGCTAGTATTCAACATTTTTAGCACTGCCCAACCAACTACATACTCATTTACAGCTGAGTAGAATGGAACAAGCGGAAAATGTATGAATCTGAAGAAAAAAGTAAAAACAAATAAATAACAAGTTCCTGTGTACGTGAATACCATCCTGAAAACTCCCTGGATGCTCATACCTCCCTGGACACTCATTAGGGTCGCCCCATTTTTTACAAGAGGTGTACTATAGGCATATAGTTACACATGATGACGTGTATAGCTAAAACAATACAGCAGATTCACACTAAATGATGATATTTCGATACCAGATCTTGATGAAGATACTTTATCATGAAACCTCTGAAGTGTGAAGCTTAAGCCGTATACTTAATTATAAACAGGTTGGGCAGTTGTAGTCTGCTAAAACTGACCATAAAAATTGCAGGTAGTTTCCTCTGGCCCTGACACCAGACTTAGAAAATGTGGCAGATAAATGTCTGGTGTTGGTCCAGAGCGCATTACTTCATAAAAACGTGGAATAGTCCATTTTTGTTGTCAGCACCTCGAAACTCTCCGAAACCCTCTTATGCTAAGCTAAAAGGCAACAATAATCATGTGTCCAAATTAAATTCTAACTAATTAAGTTAATAAATAGTTTGTATGGACAGTCTTCAGTTAGACAGGAAAACAACCAGTGCCAGCCACTCTGGACCCGCCACTATCTGTTCTGGAACATAAAAACAATTTACAGTTGTAGCAGAACTGGACTGGGTTGATCGTCAGTGACCAGGTAGCTCAATTGGTGTCCCTCTGAGTTCGGAGGTTCTGGGTTTGAATCCTGGTCTGGCCATTGCATTTCTCTTTCGCCTGTTACAAAATTGGCAAGATTGCCAACCCTTGTTTAAAGCACTGGGTGAAAGTCTGGCCAGGGGATACCCAAACCTGGGTCGTAAATATTGGTGTACATGGGGGCAACGACTTTGAAAAAAGAGGGAGGAATGTAGCAGAACTGGACTGGGTTAATCGTCGGAGACCAGGTAGCTCAAATGGTAGAGCGTCGATCTAGAGTTTGGAGGTCCCTGGTTCGAATCCATGTTTGGGGATTGCATTTCTCTTTCTCTTGTTATGCAGTTAAAGATTCCAGGTGTTCGACTGCAGGTGACACACCAGAGAGTTCCACTGCGTTTTTCATACAAGCAGTTACCTCCACTTAAGGTAAAGGGTACCAATGCATCCGTTATAATCGCGAAGATGATTTCCACTCAAGTGTTTTTTAACTTTGAGTACTCTCCCTTCTGTTAAGAAGATGAAGCAATCAAAAGGAGCTTCTTTCTGGCTTAGAGTAACTTCCCCTGTGACGATTTTAATGTGATTTGTGGCCCATAAACAGGACACTAATATTGGTGTTGTGCTTTCATAATTCCTGTAAATTGTGGGCTTTTGCTATATAAAGGTCTGAAATGTTCGACTCCTGCACTGTTCTAAAAAAAACTGAACTTTTTATTCTTTAACATTCAAATTTCAGACAACTACAGTTCTGTAAAATGCATGGCAACATGAGACTATTATGGAATATTTCATTCCAAAAGAGCTTTAAACAAATACAATGTAGTTCACAATAGTGAAAATGGTAATATAGTTTAACTTGTTGGTGCTCTTTACCTTAATTTTATTTCAGATATAAAACACTATAGAGCAACCGTACAGGGGTACCACAGTTGGTGGAGTAACTGATCACTAGCTCAGTTGGTTAATCTTATTAACTCATTCACCCCTGAAGACACATTTGAACTTCCAATTCAAAGGCTGGAAAAGTTCATTATGAAATTTCAGGGATGAATGAGTTAATATCAGTCGAATATTATCGACCATTCCAAATGAATATATTGTTTAAAGCACTCAGTGTATACGTACCTATATGTGTTTACAATATAACTTACTTGTACAGATCTGCTATATGAGCCAAATAGCCAGACCTGAAAATATAAAAATGTAAATTATTAGTCAATGGTCCTTTAGTCTACCTCCCGTGGTTTTCATTTTAGGGCATTTTCAGTGTCTGTGTTGAACATGTAGAGTTTAAACAGAATAAGAGGCTCTATGGGCCTGCATCACTCACTTGCTATTCAGCTGACACTTGTAACCTTAAATGTGGACAAAGGTCAAATACTTTTAAATGGACTAAATAAAGCTACAGGCTCAATATCACTACCAATCACACAAAAGAACCTATTACAAGATTGAAAATTTATGAAGGTTACTCATTTCAAAAACTTGAAAGCCTTTCATCCCAGCATACCGATGGCCAAATATCATCACCCAAGGACTTAAGAGTAATTCAGAAGAAGTAATTTTGTATCAGATTTAATAGTTTTTTTCTTCAAATATTCATTCTAGGTCAATTTTTTGTGTGGTTCAAATTTTGTCAGCATCATATTTCCTGGTTTTTCGAAAAACCCAAAAATAAACTTTTTTTTTCTTTAACATTAAGTATTGTGTTTGTCTTTTTATGCCCAGCATTTGTATACATAGTAATGGGGTAGGGATTTAAAATGCTTCAAAGATGTGACCCAGAAACTAAAACACTAGGGGTATGGCCTGACCCCAGAGTCAATTCTTACAATGTATATCATGACTGGCTTTTTACGCCCAGCAATGATATATATGGTTATGTAGTGGGGATCTCACCCATTTCAAAGATATGGTCCAGGAAATAATTATATATAAGTCCCTAAGGGTGGGGGCCTGACCACAAAGTCAATTCTAATATATCACGATTGTGTTCATCACGATATGCCCAGCAATTTTATATATGTTTTATGGGGTGTGGATCTCAACCATTATAAAGTAATGACTCAGAGAAAAATCTCTGCAGGTAAGGCAAAAGAACCACAGAGCCATCCTGAAAGCATATCAGAATTTGCTCTTTATACTCAGCAATTGTACATATGGTTATAGGTCACAAACTTAATAATTTCCAAGTTAAAACTCTTTTTCGCCCAACCACTCAGACCAGCTAGGGGTCAGCCCTTCAACTGGTACAATTTTGAATCCCCACCTCTTAAGAATGCTTCCAACCAATGTATGTTTGATATCCAACTCTTAGTTTCAAAGAAGGCTACTAAAGCAATATGACCCAAATGACCTGTTTGGTCCCACCCTTCAGCCCTCCAGGTGGGTCAGCCCCATCATTTGTACAATTTTGAATACCCACCACCACCTGAGAATCCTTCCAACCAAATATGGTTGATCCATCTCTTAGTTCTAGATATGTCTCTTAAAGACATATTGCCAAATTACCCTTTTTTGGCTCAACCCTACATTTGTACAATTTTGAATCCCAACCAATTAGGGATACTTCCAGTCAAATTTGATTAAATTCTAGTCAGCAGTTAAGAAGAAGTTGTTGGATGGATGGACGGATGCTACAGTATTATGGTACAGCATTATATAACCATGGTCCTTCGGACCAGTCACCAGGTGAAATTACAAGAGGCCCATGGGCCTTAACGGTCACTTGAGTCCTACAGTATTTATTTTTGTTGTTGAAATATGTACCAATTTGAGTAAAAAAAAGTTAAGGATGAATTGGTCTCTTGGCAGATGTGAACTACATCTATACGCAAATGGCCATATTGTAATTCTAATTAACCCGAAAAAAAACACACTATGTCAGGATCATAATTCGATCATTCCTACAAAGTTTCAGTTAAATCTGCTGATAAGAACTTGACGTTAAGTTTGAAATAGTTTTTCAAAAATGCGGCTGTGGCAGCCATATTGGATTTTTGATCGACCCGAAAAATAACATCACTTTGTCAGGACCATGAGTCGATCATTCCTACCAAGTTTCAGTTCAATCGGCCCAGTAGAACTTGACTTTAAGTTCGAAATAGTTTTTTCAAAATGGCGGCCGTGGCGGCCGTATTGGAATTTCCTGATTTCAGTAACATTCCCATTAAGTATCAATGAAATTCCTTCGTCAGTATTTCAGCTTAAGTTGAAAAATGTGAAATGTTAACGTATGACAGATGACGGACGAAGGACGAAGGACGAGGACGGACCGAAGACTGATAGCAATAGGTCACTTTAGCTAAAGCTCAGGTGACCAAAAAATAGGAACAGAAGTTGTATATATGTATTTTTCCCAAATTTGTAAGACTTCTCAAACCTAAAAAAACTGTCACACACCATGGTATAAGCTCGGACACTTGAATTGGTCTCTTGGCAGATGTGAACTACAGCCATGCGCAAACAAATGAAAATGTGGAAACAAAACAAGAAAGGAAAAACATACAAACCTTTCCAGTTGGGTAATAACTGATGGAATTGACATTTCTTTGAAACAACACTTGTACTTTCTCATTAAATAGAACAAGTTTTCAAATGTGAAATGTTCCACACCTCTGTCCACTGATGACAAGTATGACTGAACCGCCTTTTCAGTAAAAAGTATTGGCAAATTTTGAGCTACGGAGCTAATCCCAGTTGAATTTATGACATTATCCATCTTAACTAAAAGGTCACAGAATGTATGAATATCTCCTTCTCGGGCTGCTGCTGCCAGGACGTTGATCAAACTTATATGAGATTCTGGATTTATGATCAGACCCAAATCCAACAGCCTGAAGCACTTCCTCCACTTACTGGTGCTGGAGAGAGCAGAGATTACTGCTTTTAAAGTTTCTAGATCAAAAGCTCCATCCGACATTTCACACATGCGGTCATATGTGGACAACACAAGATTTTCTAATCCATGATTTCCATAGATTTTTATCAGAATGGAAAGTTCTGGGATACCAAACTGTGTGCTGGCCAGATCCTGCACCATTGTTTCTATAGACTCCTGGGTTTGGTTTGTTCTATCAGCCACACTCAATGTAAAATATGGAAAAAATTCTTCATGATATAGTCCTTTTTCCTTCAAAGAAGATCTCAGAAAAGGAACATCAATGGGCTGACCTTCAGTACAGAGTTTTTCTACAAGTTTGAGCATATGTTCTGGTGCCTTTAAGTTGTAGATAGTACCTTGTAAGGCTGATTTCTTTGCATGAGATAGAGTCCTGTTAAACTGTAGATTGTATGTAGGGCTGGTCCAAACTGAAGGGTTTACTACTCCTGTGATCCACACAGGGGTTTTGAAGCAGCCAAACCTGTATGTACAAAGCTGAATGAGTGTCTGTCTGTACATACTAATCTTTAAAAACATGTTTAAGCCATAAATATTGTCTAGTTTGTTCACTTCATCTTTTTATTCTAATTTTGTCTCTACATTTCTGATGTTTCTTTGCATGATGATGGCAGGCTTTATGAAAGTTAACAGCATCTCATCATGTCGATTTCTTTAAATTAAATCAAGCATTAAATCTGTATCCTGAAACAAAAAGAAAAAAAGAGATACTTTTTCATTTTAAATAAAATGTATCAATGACAAGAGGCCCATGGGCCTAAACGGACATCTGACTACATAGACTGAGCAGGGAGAATGGTAACTTTTCAACTTTCAATGAAATATTCTAAGAATTTGTTTTCCATGATGGTAGTTTTTGTCAGCAGTGGGTATCTATTTGTCAGTAAAGCTATCAGAAAGCAGTTAAACCTAAATCTGAATAGATTTCTCCTTTTAAGGCCCCATCCCGCTGTCAACGATGGTTAAACCTGCCTCATTTATATAAGAAATGATTTCTAAATGATGTTTCATGTACTGAAATTGTTGTAATCTACTTTGACAAATTGGTTATTTATAATACAATACATGTCCTCTACTGTGACACATTGTTTATTTATGATACAATACATGTCCTCTACTGTGACACATTGTTTATTTATAATACAATACACATCCTCTACTGTGACACATTGTTTAGTCATGATACAATACACATACTCTACTGTGACTCATTGTTTATTTATGATACAATACACGTCCTCTGCTGTGACACATTGTTTATTTATGATACAATACATGTCCTATACTGTGACACATTGTTTATTTATGATACGATACACGTCCTCTACTGTGACACATTGTTTATTTATGATGCGATACATGTCCTCTACTGTGACACATTGTTTATTTATGATGCGATACATGTCCTCTACTGTGACACATTGTTTATTTATGACACAATACACGTCCTCTACTGTGACACATTGTTTATTTATGATAAAATACATGTCCTCTACTGTGTCACATTGTTTATCTATGATACAATACCCATCCTCTACTGTGACACATTGTTTATTTATGATACAATACGCATCCTCTACTGTGACACATTGTTTATTTATGATACAATACGCATCCTCTACTGTGACACATTGTTTATTTATGATACAATACATGTCCTATACTGTGACACATTGTTTATTTATGATACGATACACGTCCTCTACTGTGACACATTGTTTAGTCATGATACAGTACACATCCTCTACTGTGACACATTGTTTATTTATTATACAATACATGTCCTCTACTGTGACACATTGTTTATTTATGATGCAATACATGTCCTCTACTGTGTCATATTGTTTATTTATGATACAATTCACTTCCTCTACTGTGTCACATTGTTTATTTATGATACAATACATGTCCTATACTGTGACACATTGTTTATTTATGATACGATACACATCCTCAACTGCGTCACATTGTTTATTTATGATACAATACACTTCCTCTACTGTGACTCATTGTTTATTTATGATACGATACACGTCCTCTACTGTGACACATTGTTTAGTCATGCTACAATACACGTCCTCTACTGTGACACATTGTTTATTTATGATTCAATACATGTCCTCTACTGTGACACATTGTTTATTTATCATACAATACACGTCCTCTACTGTGACACATTGTTTATTTATGATGCAATACATGTCCTCTACTGTGTCATATTGTTTATTTATGATACAATTCACGTCCTCTACTGTGTCACATTGTTTATTTATGATACAATACATGTCCTATACTGTGACACATTGTTTATTTATGATGCAATACATGTCCTCTACTGTGACACATTGTTTATTTATGATGCAATACACGTCCTCTACTGTGACACATTGTTTATTTATGATGCGATACATGTCCTCTACTGTGACACATTGTTTATTTATAATACAATACACATCCTCTACTGTGACACATTGTTTAGTCATGATACAATACACGTCCTCTACTGTGACACATTGTTTATTTATGATACAATACATGTCCTATACTGTGACACATTGTTTATTTATGATGCAATACATGTCCTCTACTGTGACACATTGTTTATTTATGATACATGACCTCTACTGTGTCACATTGTTTATTTATGATACAATACACATCCTTTACTGTGACAAATTGTTTATTTATGATACAATACATGTCCTCTGCTGTGACTAATTGTTTATTTATGATACAATACATGTCCTCTACTGTGACAAATTGGTTATTTATAATACAATACATGTCCTCTACTGTGACACATTGTTTATTTATGATGCAATACATGTCCTCTACTGTGTCATATTGTTTATTTATGATACAATTCACGTCCTCTACTGTGTCACATTGTTTATTTATGATACAATTCACGTCCTCTACTGTGACATTGTTTATTTATGATACAATACATGTCCTCTACTGTGACACATTGTTTATTTATGATACAATACACGTCCTCTACTATAATTATTCTCTTTATTTCCTTCTTTAAGAAGATTTTACAAACAGAATAATGTAGTTACAATGATGAATAAGGTAATAAAAGCAAAATCAAAAAGGCATAATTAGTGCACAACATAAAAAAAGTTAACACCATAGGAATAGGTTAATCAATTTGAGAAAGTTTACAAAAGAGTACATAATTAGCATTGCTAAGAATGAAAGTAGTTTGCTTTCTTTTGAACATGACTGTGTTTCTCATTTAATGATATACACAAGAGTATTGAATAATCATTCGAAGTATGCCTTAAGCATTTTTGAAATATAATTGACTGATGCCAGACGAAATTCTGTTAACTCTGATGTAATCAGTTCATATGTTAATTTGCCACCAATCAGTAGGTGAATTATGTTAATTTGCCACCAATTGGTAGGTGAAATAATTCAAAGTCCGAATGAGAGTGTAAATTAACACTAAACATAAATTCATATGTATAATGACTTGACACCATAATTGATCCTGTCTTCTGTAAAATCCACGGAATTAGATTAGATTGTTATCTAAGACCGTGGTAAAATCACAATGTTTCCAAATTTCACGATTTCCACAATATGTCATGAGGAGCCAAATTATCATGAACCGATATAAATCTGCAGAAATTGCGGTCCCCAATCATTCTCTCCTAACATGCTTTTTCTTCATATAACTGTACATTATGCTTTATTTTCGCTTTCCATGTACTTTTCACTGGAAATAATCCATTTGATAAACATTCATGTACTAATTTGTATAAATCATATTTCTTTAGAACTCTAAAATACTTCATTCATAAAACCAATATTATACATGTTGGTCCCTATAACCGCCATATTTCAAAAGACAAGTAAAAAACACAATTTTTCTCCATGTTTGACTTTCATAATCTTCCAAACATATCTGTACGAGTTCTTGAATTGAACCCTTAAACATTACCGAAATATTCCGTACCATGATACATTGTCTAATCATGATAAATGTTCCCCTATTGTGACACACTGTCTAGTCAGGATACAAGAAACATTCCATACTGATGTTCCCCTATTGTGACACACTGTCTAGTCAGGATACAAGAAACATTCCATACTGATAAAGTGTACACGATATTCACAATCAACTCTAATTTCTAGTTTCATCTAGATTCAACTGACACGAGTGTTACATGTAAATCGCAATTGATTACCAAGTATCTGTGGATATACCATCCTTGGGGGTGTCCATAATAACCGAGAGTCGATCTTAATTCCTAAAACGTCCAATATTAGTCAGGTCCAGTACACTCTGCCGATTGAGCTATATAGCTCAATCGGCAGAGTGTACTGGACCTGTTAGTCTGAACACACTAGTTTAGGTAAAAACGTAGCCGCTGAAATAAATTCTCGGGTCCCTGTGCAAACTAACCAGACTAATTAATTCTTGTGTGAACTCTATCTAACAGTCTAAATATATCGTTATAAATACCTAGATTGAGTTCCAAAGGGAAGTAGGCCTATGTGCACGCCAATCGGTTTATAGCGGAAGATCTGTATAAGTGGGTGTCACAGCAGCCGAAAAGAATAGAGCGTGCAGTTACAGTTTCTGTAGCACTGTACCCACACGTGTTTTCGGTGTAAAGCGTTTAAATGACCCTTTATGGTTAAGCTAACTGCTCGGCGGTCAGACTTATAAGCGTCTTCAACCGACAACAGTATACCGAATAAAGTAACGGCTACATCAGAAGATATGTTGTTCATATGGCTATAATACACCTTAATACTAAATTTCAATTTGATATTTGAAAAATTGAACGAGATATGAGGAATTTCATTTTAACAATCGGCGATTTGGCAAATGTGTGTATCGACATGTAAGTTACAGCGTCCCCAGACAAAGTCTTTGAAAATACTCTCTAAAGTAAGCGATATCAAAGGTGTATAATTCATTTGATTCCATGCATCTATATTCCAAATTTCAGGTCGCCATTTTAAAAAATGTCCGAGTAAAGATGAATTTATTTTGTGTGTATAGAACTCGGTTACAGATCAAAAAGCGTCTTCAGACTATATCTAAACAAAAGTTTTGTTAAAGTTAACAAGACTAATTCTAACATTGAAGATGTAAACTGTGGGGTACCCCATTGTAGTATACTAGGCCCACTTTTATTTTTAACATATGTCAATGACATGCAGATAGTATCGACTCAGAGTGCAAACTCATATCGTATGCAGATGATACTGCAATTATTTTTTTCACACGTTGATCCAAAAATAATATCAAATAAATTATATAAAACAACGGAATCCTGTCACGATTGACTTGAAGATAATAAACTTTCATTTCAACTTGGGAAAACAGCTAGAAGTGTCCTACTTGGTCCCAAAAGAAAATTGAATATGGTTGCTTCTGCTTGGTTTAATATTAATAGTAATACACATACCATTGAATCCGAACCACAAGTAAAATATATGGGTGAAATCTTCAACCATTTTTCTTTCAAAACATTTTCTTCAGGTTGGTAAGTATGGATTGTGAAAAGACTCATGTAGCACAACCAATAAGTGTTTATATGTGACGTTTCGATGAAAAGTACAGCATGTACTCTGTCACCTTCATCATACACATGACAAGTGAAGCGTATGTGCACAAAGGTGTAAACTATGAACGAGTTGTCAACGCAATTCGCTGTAAGCTTAGTTGATATATATGTACCGAAATTATTCGATTCGACTACGCTTTGTTTAGTGCTTGGTCATAGATATGCGAGAGTAAATGAGCCCCCTCATCTCGACGTAGAGAACTGGTATCGAGTGACACTGTAGGGAATAAGAACAAACACAAGAAGCGTATAGGTGAAAGAGCGTTCGACACAACCTAACAACGCCACTTATAACTAAACCATCTTGTAAACCAACGCAGATGCAGCTCTAAATGATTCTATGCTAAATAAATTTGTAGTCAACATCTCTACTAAGGAGCTCACCAATAGCGAGAAAACGTTACTCGCTAAGGGAATGAACTATATATGCCATCGTTCCAGATAAATCCCAATTGATGATTTTGTTATAGCCACAGAACAAGCATGTACGAATTTGAAATATGCTGAGGCTGACCAACTGAGATCCCAGGTGACGGGGATTTGAAATCCACGACATCACCGACAGGTAATATGACGAAAGAAGTACGGGTCGCACTCCAAAAATTAGACAGAGACAATTCCGTTACGATATTACAGCTGACCAGGGAAAGGCAACAGTCGTCATGGACACCGACGATTATGAGGCCAAGGTCATGACAATGCCACATGACAACAAAACATAGGAACAGCTGCAGACCGATCAAACTCAAAAGTTTAAAAGGCGTATCATAGCCATATCTGTATTCAACGGCAGAGAACACCTCTAGAATGTACTATACACCCGAGATCCACAAACAGGGGAACCCGCTGAGGCCTATTGTGAACTACACTGGGTCCATTGGTTACAATGTTTCCATGTCATTAGCAGACATTCTTCGACCGCAATTGGGTAAATCGGAACACCATGTCAAGAACTCAAAACATCTAGCTGAAGATATGTCTACCATCATGATTCAGGAAGACAAATATTTAATTTCACATGATGTTGTCTCTCTCTTAGCCAACACACCCATTGACGATGCACTTAGAATAATTCGGAAACGCGTAGGACTAGACAGATCCTGGCGTAAGAACACCAACCTCCAGAGTCAGGACATCGTGGACTGACTAGAACTTGTGCTGACAACAACATATGTTAGTTTCCGAGTATCAGCAATTCTTCGGCACTGCTATGGGTAGTCCAGTGTCTCCCATTGTGGCAAATTTGTTCATGGAACATCTGGAGCAAAAAGCAATAGCTACTGCCCCCATAGAATGCAAGCCAAGCTTATGGAAACTATGTTAACGACATACTTGAGATACTCAAGAAGGGGTCACAGAATGATTTGACCACCCGTATCAACACCATAGATGTCACTAACAACATCAAAATTACATGTGAGGAAGAAACCAACGGCACAATGACCTTCCTAAACACTCTACTGGTAAAGAAAGAAGACGAAACCGTGAAGGTATTGGTCTATAGAAAAAAAGACCTATACGGACCAATACCTGAACTTCAAATCTCACCATCTTTTGCACCAGAAGTTAGGCGTCGTACACACATTGCTCAACAGATGTGATACAAGTGTCACAGAACAACAGGACAAAACACAGGAGCAGAATCACAACGCTGGGGCAATAAAAACCTGTGCATATGCGGAATGGGCTCTCAAACTGGCCTCAAAACAGTGTCAAAGGAAGGGTGGAACAGAAAAAAACTCCATCAAGGATAAGAACAAAACCACCCAGAGGATGTTTCGCGGTCATGACATAGAAACAATCATGAAGCCCCACAATACGCTTCGTAATATGAATGACCGAATCGACATTGATTTGCGTGGGCAACTCGTACGTATTTTACACCTTTTTGTACATACGCTTCACTGGTCATTTATCTGATGAAGTTGGCAGAGTGCATACCGTACTATTCATCGAAACGTCACATATAACACTAATTGGTTCCTACATGAATCTTTTTTACAATCTTAGTCCAGTTTCTTTAAGAACAATATGTTGTGAACAATACTTTCGAAAATTAATCAAAGACCAACATTTTTATACCGAAACAAAAAACTCTTACCTCTGCCATCAAGAAAAATACTCTGCTCGGCACTTTCTCATCCTGGTTCGAGGGTATCTCCAAAAATCTCAAACACAAACTCTAAGTTTCACAAAACAGGGTTGTTCGTTTTATTTTAGATTTTGATTGGAGGACAAGAATAACTTTTATAGAACAGGAAAAATTAAGTATGCTGAATGTAAGTAATAGAGTGGCTCAATTGAGACTAATCCATGTTTAAAGATTTTTTCATGAAAAAATGTCCAACTTACATGAAGGAAGGCTTTGAAATGAACAACAAGAGGTGTACAATATCAAGCCAGTTTAACTTTTATATGCATAATGTAAGTGGGGTAGAACCCACATCTTTCTCTTACAATACAATAAAAGATTGGAATTAATTACCAGAAAAATAAGGCTACCAACAACTTACACAGGTTCAAAATTCTAGTAAAACAAAATTTAACATCAAATTTTAGATCTGAACAAAATTATGAGTTTGTAACAGGGTAATAGTGAGACTTCAGTGATATCCTCTATAGTTTCTTACTTAAAATGTTATTATAATTGCTTTTATTGAAAGATACTATACTGTTACTTTATATGCAGTCTGAAAGTTTAATCGGTTGGGACTGGCCAAACCACCAGCCCTATTCTGCAAGTGGCAGTTAATTCAAATATACATGTTAAAAATTATCTATCAAATTATTCAAATGCGATATACTTCTGACTACAGATCCTATCATTATTCCAAAAGTTATTTTTATTTATGTAAGCTATACACACACGTGCAGCCTGAGAGTTTGGTCGGTAGGGACTGCCCCAACCACCAACCCTCTTATGCAAAAAGTTAACAAATTTTAATAAAAAAATTATGTACTTACAGTTATCATTTGTATATAAGATTTTAACTAATTCAAGCGTGATATATTGGTTACTATAAGTCTTATTCATATTTCATTTTTTTTATTAATATAAGTTATATACCGGTACGAGCCTATCACTGTATAATGTAATATACAGTCTGAGAGTTTGGTCGGTAGGGATTGGCCCAACCACCAGCTCTTTCGCAAATAGAATTTTATGTTAATACTATTTAATTGATAAAATACCGGTAAAAGATTAATTTCATCATATTTTAGATCACTCAATTATTACCAGCATTATTCTGTTGATTTTAGTTTATGGCACAAGTATGTGAAATTGTATAGGTCTCATGATATATCTGCTATATGGCATAAAGAGCACAACCATAAAGGATGGAGAAGCTGGAACACCGCAAAAACAGCAGCACCCTTGTTCTTGACAGATTGGGTTGGAAAAAAGCGCGGGAGGCCTTATGCCGCGGAGAGACTTAGGTTAAGGTAAGAATGGCATGAAGGAGAGCTTGTTAGGTAGGGGATGCCCGATCACCTGCACTCCAGAATGCCATGGTATAAAGTAAGAGGCAATATAGGTGTTTTTTGTTTGAACATTTAATATGTTTTTTTTACCAATGACTGTGCCTTTAAATCTTATCAAATTATCAATATCTTTTATATATTTATGTAACTATTTTGTGAACAGAGTTGATGTATTTAGATCTAAGGGGCCACATTGGAATTAAGCCACAAACACAGTCGAGATTCCCAAGAGTGAACACCACCAGGTTTGGCTTGAAGTTTTCCCGCTGTGAGGCAGCCATGGTGTGAAACACGGTCTACCTAATGAGCTCAGGGCCGTTTTTCGTTTATCGCGGCCCAAACGGTTGAACCGGTTGGACCTTATGAAATAAGGTCAGTCCTAGTAAGCTGATGCTGCTTTCAGGTGAGCCTTGACAAAGCCTTGCAAGGCCTGCCTAAACGAACAGGCCCAGGACAGCTAGTTCTTTTCCGGTTTTTTCCTGACTGCTCGGCACGCTGGGTGACTCACTCTGCAACTGCTCCCTGTGTTCACACTGGTTTGAGTTCATTCGTTGTTTATATAAATATGTCTCATACTGTATGTTGAGATATAATTTGCTATTGTGCTTTTAATTGCTTGTTATTAAGCTTGCTACTGGCAGTACTTTGTTAGTTATATGACCTGTTTCATCTTCATCTGGGAACCTAAACTTCCTCCGTCAATATTGACGATTACGGAATTTTTGTTTAACTTTACTCGATACATATATATACACGTCCGTATTTAGCATTATTTAACTTTTTTCTGTTAAAAGCTTTATGACGTCATAAAGCATGCAACGTCAGATTTCCCGGCCAATTTTCCAACATTTTATGTGTTCCTTGGGCCGAACTTTCCCCAGTATCATTAATTGACTCACCCTGTCCCAAACTGACATTTCAATAATTTCGTTTATCACAGCAATACGAAAGTCAATGCTAGACTTTTATCTATATCATCGTGTGAAGCTGACCGTAGTATGTTACACGTGCAATTGTATGACGTAAATAAGTTTGCAAAACTATCAAAAAGAATTAAAGTGAGATCATGGAGATTCTGGAAGATTGGGCAACTGCCATGGATGAGGGGGCCAATACAGATGTCATCTACCTAGACTTCTGTAAAGCCTTCGATAAGGTCTCGCACAGGCTGCTTCTACACAAACTAGAAGCATATGGCATTACAGGTTAAGTCAGCAACTGGATACGGAAATACCTGACAAATCTGAAACAAAGAGTTGTTATCAATGGAACATTATCGAGAGTACAGAATGTGACAAGCGGGGTCCCCCAGGGAAGTGTTACCGGGCCGATTTTGTTTCTCATTTATGTCAATTAATGAAGCTATTTGCAGATGATACAAAAATATACTCAAGTATATTTACACCACAGAGCTACAAATTAACATCAACAAAGTGTGTGAATGGACTGAGAGGTGGCTCATGAAATTAAATTTAGAGAAATGCAAACACTTGGAAATTGGTAATACATCCAGCAATAGCCAGTACAATTTCACAAACGAAGGAGTCACAACCATGATTGTAAAAACAGACAAGGAGAGAGACCTCGGAATGACATTCGACAAACAACTCAAATTTAGTGAACATGTGTCTGCAGCCGTCTTCAAAGGAAACAGAATGTTATGAATTATTTTTAGAACATTTACATTTCTAAATCAATCAACATTCCTATTACTATATAAATCACTTGTCATACCTCATATTGAGTACTGCTCCACAATACGGTCACCCCTCCTAAAGAAAGACATACATTCACTGGAAAAAATACAACGACGGGCAACTAAAACGTTAATTACACTGCAAGACCTTCTTTACCCAGATCGACTAAAACGACTAGGACTGCCCACACTTGAATATAGAGGTACAAAATTCTGAGTGGTGTGGACGATGCAGACAAGTCTAAATTATCTACTGAATCCACCTATCCGGCAACAAGAGGTCACCAGCTAAAGCTATTTAAGAAACAATGCCGCTCAAACACCACCAAAAACATTTTCAGCAATCGAATAGTTACAAACTGGAACAATATATCAGCTGAAGTGGTTTATGCCGAAAGTTTGAATATTTTTAAAAATAGGTTAAACGTGCACTGGAAAGAGCATGCACACAAATTTTATCCTTCCTTTTAATCTACGATGTGTTAATAGTAATTAATACTATTGCGACAATTAGACTTCACTAGACGTCTAGATATTTTTAATGTCATACAATGTATACCATTCTTCGCACACTCCATCATCAACCAATCAATTAGCGAAATGCAGATAAATAACATCATTACAAGCCATAGGCTTTCCATTGATGTCTTACCTATGAGATGCCTATGAGATGATTTTCTTTCCATCCTCCAAAGAGTAACTCTCTCTCTTTTATTAAGTTTACAAGATAGCTACTCCAGCTAACTAAACTGCTTATATCCTCAAAGTTGTAAACATTTGCTGAATAACAAAAAAATACTTATGATTAGAACGACTTTCATAAATAAAAATGGGCCCAACTTACCCCGGTCTCCCCATCTGTATTGTTTGAGTTCATCAGAGACTTGAATACTTCATGGATTTATATGTCTGAGAGTTTCTGTTTCTGTTTCTGCCATATAATTGCCTCCTTCACCATGATGAAGATCATGCAATATGTATAACTAAGGCGCGGCAACAAAAAAAGTTCATTGAACTCTTGGCTTTTATTTGAATAAAGGAAATATACTATTTTCGCTAAATTGTGCAAGCATATATTTTACAATTTTAAATCAATGGGATGTAAAGGAAATGCTTATTTTACCAGTGACCCAAACTTGAGTTTGCTAACCTGTAAAATCTACCATTATGGTTGTTGTCCCATTACACGCATTTCTACGAAAGCATTTAGTAGCACCAGCGAGATCGGGCCTGACGAGATCAGCCAAACGCTTGTTGTTTATAATATGGCGTTGGCTCATCAACATAAGTATCGATTGCACAGGGAAACCAATATTGTGTTGGTCTTATCATTATGAATTCATAGTGGCCACTCATCTTTAGTCCCTACGATTTACTGGTAGTACCAAGAATGTGGACGAGGGGAAGATGAGATTCAATAGTCCTAATATGCACAATAATGTCTCATTATATGAGAGCAGAGAAGAAACAATTCTTCAGGAACGCCCAAGATTATATTATCAGGCCGTTGATGCGACAAAGGGAGACGGGACAGCTATGCGACGTCGTTCTCCTGATAAATGGAAGACTATACCATGCACACCGTGCTATATTAGCGCTATGGAGCCCTTATTTTCTGTCCATGTTTACATGTGAAATGAGAGAGAAATCGTCTAGCGAAATAGATCTATCCGAATCACTCTTGTTGGAAGACGACGCCGTATTTAGCAGTGTGCTAGACTATATGTACACGGGGTCACTGACGGTCAGTATTTCAAACGTTGATGATATACTCAGAGTGTCAGACTTTTTACTGTTAGATGACGTCAAAGACTACTGTCAACAATTTTACCTTGACCTTGGTAACTTGGATCTCAGTAATTGTTTGCGAGTGAAATTTTTAACTGAAAATCATAATTTGCTTGAAGTAAGTGAAGCGTGTCAAAAGATAATTGAATCTCGTTTCCATGACTACCTCATACACAATGATGAAATTCTGGACATGCCTCCCCCATACTTTTTCCAGTTGCTGGAGGATCCAAGAACAGTCCACCAGACAAGTTACAATGAGTTGAAAAGACTGATCACACGATGGGTTGACTACTGTAAGGAAAGCAGAGAGATGTACAAGAGTGATCTGTGTGCCTGTATCAAATTATGGGTGTACGACACAGGGGACAGTGCTACAACCATCTTGGGGCAAGGTATAAAGCAGCGGGACCTGTCCATCTTCATGCAGTCATCTCTCTCAGATGCAATCAGGAGAGATGCTGAAGGACACATGTCATGCATGTTGAAAGAAAATGTCCTTCATGAGTCAATTAGCGTGAATGATACAATTTGTCCAGTTTTGTATACAGTGATTTGCAATCAAGGTATGAAATTCCTCAGAATTTTAGTCTACAGCATATACAGTCAAAAATGGTTTCAGTTTCCAATTAGCAGTGAAAAGTTGTCTCAGATGATACCATCAAGGCAAACAGTTTGTAGCCTGGTAGCCCACAGAAACTGTCTTTACATGTACCTTTGTCCAAGCTTCCCTTACCCTTCTGACATGTTGAAAATCAACATCTTGGTTGTTGACCTCCTGAAAGGGCAACCAGCTGTGTATTCATTCCGCACAGCCGACTACTACAACCCAACATACCGAACAACACTGACCAACTACCGCTCAGTGCCACCAGCTGTGGCAGTGTGTGGCCACAATCTCTATGTTATTGGTAACAAGGAAGGGGCAGGCAACTTGTTCCAGTGCAGCCTAACCAATCATCAATATAAGTGTCATCAAATCCCTGGTGCCCGTTTCATCAGTTTAGCAAGAGCAGCTGTCCGAAATGACAGATTCATCTTTCTGTGGTTCCGTCATCGCACTGGGCCTTCAGAGGAATTCTGCATCAAGAAATCAGTTGGTTTTGTAATGTTCGATACAAAATCAAAAGTATTTAATTCCTGGGAAATCTGTCCACCAGAGATTTCTTATGATGATTTTGTGAAGCCGTACATGTTGTGTGTGAGAGATGACACAGTTCTCATCTATCATCCTGGGAAACCAGCGCTAGTCTTAGATGAAGTCAGATGTAAATGGGTTACCTCCCTTCGCAAGGTCCCTTCACCTGGATCACTGACAGATAACCTAACTGATATGTACGGATATCAAATACAGGCAGCTACAGAAAACAGCATCTTCATACTCAACAACCCAGCACCGTACACAACTTCACTGCACGAAATCAGTGAGATGTATCCTCAAACCATTGTCCACAGACCGCCCCCGATAGACAACATCTCCCTGGTGACGTTTGGCTACCTGACCAAGTCTGACCTTATGGAGCTGGATACTGTGGAATACTATGACGATGCCTATGCAAACGCTTTGCAGGTCACCATGCGATTCTCCGATCCCGACACGGATGACAGTGGTACAACTCATTCTGGGCATGATACAGACAATGACTTTGAATACGATGATGATATATATGATTACGACTATGATCTCGATGGAGAGTTTGGCTTTTCACTGTAATTAGATGGTTTTCCACCGATTTTAATTGTAAAGCTATTTAGCTGTTATTGGATGATTTACCTTGATTTAATTTACCAGTGCAAATCATGTAGTACATTTAAAATGAAAGAGAGGTAGATCATTTCATTGTCTTACTGCAGTCACAATACAGAGCTACTACCATAACAAGGTATGACTCCAACCTCCATTACCATTATTAATGTCCAGTGGATTATGATGTTGAAACGAAAAGAAAAATAATAATAGTGTCGATGGTGGAATCAAAAGTAATTAATTTCTATCACTAGTGATGTGCATATATTTCACCAAACAAAGTCATATTCCATAACGGGTAAAGTAGTACCACAGTATATATATATGCTAAATAGGGTCATTATTGCTAGTCCTAAGTCTAAATGCATTAAAGGGTGCCTATTACCATTAAAGGGTGCCTATTACCATTAAAGGGTGCCTATTACCATTAAAGGGTGCCTATTACCATTAAAGGGTGCCTATTACCATTAAAGAGTATCCTTATTGTTGTGAAATTGTGTAATTACGAAATGGTGTGTGATGTTACTTAATGTACAGGTTCTGTGATAAGTTGTATCTAATGCAAGTTATAAAAAATAGTTCATTTATAAGTTGTTTAAAGAAATAAATATAACAAGATACTAAGTGTCTTTTTAAAAATGAAAAAAAATAATGATAGATAAATAAACATGACAGCAAGTTTACTAAGGGACCTTTTTCAGCTATGATTAATGTTCATAATGTATCACTGAAATACCATACATCATGTTTGTTTCTCTGAAACAGATGATTCCTGTTTAAATTTCCATGAAGGGAAAGAATGACCATGAACCAGTATGTCACAATGGAAGACGTTAGTGCAAAACAGTGTTACATGACATCAGATGATTAAAGATGGGCCAAAAAAGAATCACATCTACATGTAGGTTTGTTAACTACTTATCTGTAGTTTAACATCAAATGTTTACAAACAGATCGACTAGATTACTCAAAACAATGTTCTATAGAACGTTACATTGCTTAATTAGTGTCTAACATGCATATTACGCAACATGTTTTTACACATTTCATAATAATATTTTATTTTGCGTCACATGTTTGAGTATTTGTTGTTTACATCTCACCTGTGTACATCAAACATCAGATTGGGAAAAACGGTTCTCAAGGTATAATTATGCATACAGAGTGGCACTAAATATAAAGACATACAGGATTAACTGTTTAAAGACAAATTGCTATTGATGGAGTAAATTAATTTGTACTAATATACATGTAGATAAAAGATTGTTATATACATTGTCATTGTAAACTGGTTTCACGTTATATGTATCTAACCATGTTTTTTCCTGCTTCACGTGATGTATAAAGGTTATAAACAGTGGGTAAGTCTGTGGCAGTGTTGGTAGTGGGTAAGTCTGTGGCAGTGTTCGTAGTGGGCAAGTCTGTGGTAGTGTTGGTAGTGGGTAAGTCTGTGGCAGTGTTGGTAGTTGGTAAGTCTGTGGCAGTGTTGGTAGTTGGTAAGTCTGGCAGTGTTGATAGTTGGTAAGTCTGTGGTAGTGTTGGTAGTTGGTAAGTCTGTGGCAGTGGTGGTATATATATATAGTTGGTAAGTATGTGGCAGTGGTGGTATAGTTGGTAAGTCTGTGGCAGTGGTGGTATAGTTGGTAAGTCTGTGGCAGTGTTCGTAGTGGGCAAGTCTGTGGTAGTGTTGGTAGTGGGTAAGTATGTGGTAGTGTTGGTAGTTGGTAAGTCTGTGGCAGTGTTGGTAGTTGGTAAGTCTGTGGTAGTGTTGGTAGTTGGTAAGTATATGGTAGTGTTGGTAGTTGGTAAGTCTGTGGCAGTATTGGTAGTTGGTAAGTATGTGATAGTGTTGGAAGTTGGTATATATGTGGCAGTATTGGTAGTTGGTAAATATGGGGCAGTGTTGGTAGTGGGTAAGTCAGTGGCAGTGTTGGTAGTGGGTAAGTCTGTGGCAGTGTTGGTAGTTGGTATATATCTGTGGCAGTATTGGTAGAGGATAAGTCTTAGGCAGTGTTAGAAGTTTGTATATGTGGCATTGTTGGTAGTTGGTAAGCCTGTTCTATGGTAGTGTTGGTAGTGGGTAAGTCTAACATTTTTGATAGATGGAAAGTCTGTTCATTGGCAGTGTTGGTTTGTGTGTTGTATTTGTACACACTTTCATTGACTTGATACATATAAACACTTTATGCAATTTATTTTTAATTTACTGCATCATTGTATTCCTAACTCAGTTTTTGATGCTTTTAGGTGCAAGTGTATACATTTCATCTCTACAATTTATAGGCCCTCATACTACCATTTCTACCATAATTGTGTACATTTTAGCTTCACAATTTATTGGATCTCGTATGTCTACCATTTATATGATATTTCATGTCCATGAACTTGCAAAATTGGAATTCCCCCTCTCTCTTTTTATTTAACCCTTTAGTCAGAGTTATAGTTAGACTATACCCCTGCTTCGACAAAGTTGGGAGTATACAGTGTTCTGTGTGTGTTCGTGCATGTTTCTGATCCTGCTGACTGGTGTTTCCGAAGCATCTCGGGCTCTGTTTCACAAATTGGCATCATACTTGGACTCAGTGGAAGGTGGTATGTTGCATCTTAAAATTAGTTCACTGTGACCTTAATATGACCTTTGACCTTGACCTTTATTGCTAAAATATTGGTTCCATAGCAAATTTTTATCGTTTTTGATAGGGCTTCAAACTTTGTAGATTTGCAGGGAGCAGGGTTATCCATGAAGCCCACACTTGGAGTTAAATCTAGTTTTTGATCTTTTTGAACTTGAAGTACAGCATAGCTGCAGTACAAACATGAGGCATAAAATCATATTCACAGTTAGCAATACCCCCCCGGTAAACGATAGCATAACACATGGGTTACATACGAAAATAGTCTGATTTCATGTTGTCTTCATGGGTAAGCCTTTATATCCTACTGTAATATCTCCTTGTGTATACCAGTAACAGTAACACTATGTAAACTTTGAAACTAATAATTAATCTAAGTGGTCACAGAGTGATAATAAAGTTTAATGTCACTGGAACTTTACAAAATGCCTGTAGCAAAGTATTGGCTGTTGATCATCATACCTGAGTCACTGTTAGTGTAGCTAACTACATCCTTATTTTGATTTGAAAGAAACAGGTTGGAGCAGAGATGTATATACTACATGGCTTTATACATATCTGGTTGGAGCAACAAAATTCTGCACAAATGTCAATATCTTGAGATTCCTCTTTTACTGCCCGTTCCTACCCCAGCCACACCACTGACATAATTTAAAATTAATTTGTCTTTAAATGTTTTACTTTTTACAAAATAAACTGATTGACCAATATAATCAAAATTTCCTGAAAATGATTACATTTACATCAATTTCTAAGATAACAAAATACAAAGATAGAAATAATTAAATAAAAAATTGAAATGAATGATCAGTTGACATACCTGTATTTGTAAGATTGTTGACATACCTGTATTTGTAAGATTGTTGACATACCTGTATTTGTAAGATTGTTGACATACCTGTATTTGTAAGATTTGCCCAGATTTGATCCACAACAAATGAGGAGATTTGTAAATATTAGTCTGGATGTATTGACTAGTGCAATCCTTTTTTCATATTTTATTTTTTATATATATTTTATGCAATGCAGCAACTGCATTGTACCAGAGTTGTGTCCCTTTAGATATGTCGAGCGGTTGAGATTGGTAGAGGGTTATAACCACAGTGGCTTGAGAATCTATCGCAGTATGTATCTAACACCATTTTTACCGGAGTTGATTCAAATATCTAAAACATCTACTACTGCTGCCTACAAGTCAGGAGAGGCTCAAACATTGTAATGTCATTGGTTCTCAAGCTCTTGTGTTCATAACCTTTAATTTTGTGGCAATTATTATTTTACATGAATCAGTAAGGCAAATTTATGAATGAGATAGTTACCTATATCTAAAGCCTTTGGAAATACAATTGTATTGTCTTGAAATGATATTTGTATTATTTTCAAAATTTGAATATTACAAATGTACTTCAATTGTTTAGATTAACACACATAGTGTTATACTTTGTATAGTGTCAGTTCAGTTTTAGTATAGTGAAGCCCAGGTGATACACTGGTTACTTTGTGAGATACAATCATTCCATTTACATGTACATGTGTCTGGGCACATCACCTGTACTTTTTAAGTTAAGGGAACTACAAGAGGCCTCTTTGTGAAGAAAACAAAAAGTTATTTTAATTAATGATATGATGAGATAATAGCATTGCTTGTAAGTGTAATTTGTTGTTGTCGATATGTTTCTAAGCCTAGGAAGTAACATCAGCGAGTCATCATAGGATAGGTGTAAATTGTTAGTTTTAATGACCGGTTATCAGGTCATCGTAAAGTGTATAGATTTCTAGCTGTAACAACAGAGTACCTTGTCTGCTATATCATGTCTGTGATTCATTCCACTACTGTATATAAACATTGAAGTATTGTAGATGATAAAGGCTGTTTCATTAGAACTCAGTATTTCTAGTCACTTATATTACCAGTGTAAATGTTATGTATCAATGTGGCATATTTTCTACTTGTTTTAAGTTATTGATGTTACTGAAAATACACTGATCTGTGAAATTTGGTCTCATTGCTTCATTATTAAATTGATTTACAGGTGTGTCTGGCAAACATTGCTAAAATTATGTAGTGGAATTTTTATAATATAGTCACCTCTGCTCCAAATAAATTCATTTGATGAACTGTTATATATATAAACCCTTCACAATAATGTGAGTGCCAAAGATATTTTGATATTCTCACAGATACATAAATTGTGTTTTCCTGTCAGGTTAATAGACTTTCATTTGAAAAGATATTTCAATTAATTTTCATATACATCCTATTGTAAACGTAAACATATTTTAGCAGTTGACTTATTTTAGCGCTTTTTGCACTTAAAACATTGCGCTAGATTATTATTGCGCCACTAGAAATTGTTGTATATTGTTTACTATACATGTAGATATCTTGTGGATGTGACAATTCATCAATGTGCTAATCAGTTAACATTTCGACAATGCGCTAAAATAAGTACCCTTACAGTATGTCATTATCAAAGTCACAAATTCAGGTCCACCTTTAAATCGATCGGTATGTAAGTACCTGTTCAGAATATCAACTTCTCATGTCATATACACTCTACAGAATCTTTATCCAGAGATATATAAAATATGTGTCTGTATACCTTCAGGTTAAAAGATAACACTTTTAAGTGGCATCTTTTGAGCTGTTCTTCCAGATGAAATCATCAGATCTTAGAAAAGAGGAATAGTTTAGAAAATTCACTGGGAGAGTTGTCAAGTATGCGTCGTACTGGCCCTGTTACTTATTTATAAATCGTAGAACAGTCCTCCTATGTACTGCAAATATCTTGCTAATGGTATTTATATTAATTTGTATTAGCGTTCGTACAACGTTGTATCGATGGAAGCAATATCGGCTTAGTGCATACATGGTCATATGAAGGTCGTGCAAGGTCTTCAGAGAAGTCACGATATTTTCAAAAATATTCAAATTTTCAACATACAATCAACGCTTATATTCATGCAATCAACGCTTGTCGCCAGATGTGTGAGTGAAACAGGATGGTAGAAAAACAATCATCCTCTACCTTGAGTGTGTGACGGAGAAATCTCCAACCCTCCGGATGATTTTCTCTAATTTCTTACCTCGGCACAACCTCGGGTAAGACATCAAGAATATCATCCCTCGGGTTGGAGATTTCTCTGTCACACCCTCATGGTAGGAGGAGATTCTTTTAATCAAAATAAAAAGTATATGGAAAAGATCTGGCATGATTTCACCCCTGAAAAACAGTTTCTTTGGCCCCTTTCGCGTGTCCGGTTCAATCGGTTGGTCTGTTTTTAGGTCACCCGAGCTTTAGTTCAAATGGACTATTGCTATCCTTCGTCCGTTACCATTTTACATTTTCAACTTAAGCTGAAATACTGTCGAAGGAATTTCATTGATACTTCATGGGAATGTTACTGACATCTCCCTGACCAAGTGCTGTTATTTTTCGGATCGATCGGAAATCTAATATGGCCGCCATTTTGGAGGATTTTTTTTATTTCAAACTTAAAGTCAAGTTCTACTGGGCCGATTCAACTGAAACTTGGTAGGAATGATCGACTTATGGTCTTGACATAGTGTTGTTATTAATCGGGTCGAGGAAGAGTTGTCAAGACAAAGATTTTTAACAAATGGCCATAACTCCTTAAAAAGGGTCGAAATGAAAAAACACTGCCCTGATGCACGACACCATATTTGTTAACTTCTGTTGAAACAGGGATGTGTAGTGGTCCACTACACATCCCTGGTTGAAATTGGCTCCATATATAGATTTGGAGAAGTTGTCAGGACAGGTATTTTTTCAACAAAGGGCCATTACTCCGTAAAAAGGGTAGGATTGAAAAAAGAATACCTGGATGCACACCATCAGATGGTTGTTACCATATCTGAAATTGACCCCTTAATTTTTGAGGACATGTCCGAACAAGGATTTTTCAACACAGGGCCATAACGTTGTGAAAAAAAGGTCAGAATGAAAAAAATGATACCTGGATACACAACTTCAGGTGCTAGTTATCATATCTGGAAACCTTCGTTGATATTAGTCCACTGCTTTAAAAGGAGTTGTCCAGACAAACTTTTTCTACGGACAAATAAACGGATAGACAAGCTGATTCCAGTATGCCCCAACCCCAACCCCTAACTTCATTGCGTGGGGTATAAAAAAGTGTATAATAGTTTTATTATTAAGATTACTTTATTATTTTTATATAATTGCATATCTTTGTCTATAACACAATCTCAACCTTAAGTAGTTCTCCAGAGGAAAGATTACTATGGCAGAATACATATATATGAGTTATTACTGCTGCACATAACTTTAAAACATGCCTTATATAATAAAGTGATTTGGTATGATACAAAAACATGAAATGTATGGGTATTTATCATACTAAACGTTGATAGTCAAATCTTCGAGGTTATGTGAAATTGGACATGGATCTTGTTTGGCATGCTAAAAATGTACTTTACCAGTTTTGATATTAAATAACATTATTCTGTAGACAGAATACATATATAGGAAGTTTTTAAAGAAGTTTAAGATATAGACTACCACTGTAACTATATAAAGGCAAGTTCATAATGTTGATTATATTTTCAATTTTGTGAAAATTTTGCATGTTTTTCTAATTAAAAGTATCACTACGCTTACTTCATGTATACCAATATGACATACACAGTATTTAGTAGGATACTAATACGGTTACTATGAATAACAATTTATGCAGTTATTGATCATTTTTATGTGTCTACATATGGCAAAAGAATAAAAGAAACCAAAGTGGGGGCCAAATGTTGACCCCACCTTTCGGGTGTAAAACCTAGTAGACCTTCAAATGTTAATGTAGGCCTTGCAAGGCTTTGTCAAGGCTGACCTCCAACCGTTTGGATCGCGATAAACGAATGCGGCCTTGGTCCGTGGTCAAAAAATAAGTTCATTGTTTATTTGTTGATTTGATATTTCGTGGTAAGTTACAACAGGTACCGGAGACATAAGGTATGACAAAAATACTTTCGTTGATTGGCAAAACTATTTTATAGACATCTAACTAAGACACCAACCTTTAATTACGGAAAGTTGAATGCGTTGGTTCCTACCTCCGGGATATACAGTACAAGTAGAGCGAGTGGTTTTACGCTGACGTAATGCTAATCTATATTATTAGGAAATGTAAGATTTAATTCGGCCTAATGCCTCTTCTTTCGTATACCTTCAGAGGTATGTTACAGTGACTAATCAAATTAACAAACCATTAGTGTACGTACCAACTCGCTCTTCTTCAAATTAACGTATCATTAATGTACGTACCAACTCGCCCCAAACAATGTGCGGTCAACCTGTTTTATGTCGTCCCGTAACACATTTCTTCAACATTAGATCCGACTTTAACAACTTATCTTTACTCTTGTAATTATGGTATTTGTCTCTCGTATGTTCGTCATATCCGCCACATCAGACCTAGACTAATGCTATCATCATAACTGCTATATAAATCTCGACTTATCTAAGAACTAAATACAAAACAAGCACCGATATATTGGAAAATAATACATATCTAGCATTGCATTATGTCTGTCATGGTAACGGTTACACCATAAGATCCGTCAAACTAGCTCCATAGCATGAACAATCTGGTGGCAGATGTGGAGAGATTATGAAAAGGCAGCAACTAATCGTAGTGTGGAGAGTACCATATTAAACTAAAAACGCGTATTTGACAAGTTACTTATCATTTGATTTTCTTACGTACTCTTGAAATAAAACATTCCAAAGTTGTTCAATATTGTGGATAACAAATCACCAAACACAACCGTTTAAAATCGGGTCTCCTAAACTTTTTAGATTTTTTCCGGACCTTGTTTTAGCCCACTTGGTCCGAAGTGAGCTTATGCCGTACCGTGGCGTTCGTCATCCACCGTCCGTCAACAATTTCTTCAAACGACTTATTCTTCGAAACTGCTGATATTCTCAGGTAATTTGGATTCAAAATTGTACAAATGGAGGGGCTTATGGGCGGGGACAAATGGGGGTAATTTGGTCATATTGCCTAAAGCATCTTCTCTGGAACTAAGTGATGGATATCAACCATATTTGGTTTGGAGCATTCTCAGGTAGTGAGGATTCAGAATTGTACAAATGGAAGGGATGACCCCATCGGAGGGCTGAGGAATAGTTAGGGCCAAAAAGGGGTAATTCGGCCATATTGCTTTAAACATCTTCTCAGAAACAGAGTGAAGGATATCAACCATATTTGATTTTGAGCAATTTTCGGTGCTTGAGGATCAATATCTTAGTAGTTGAGTGGCTGACACCCGGGTTTGAGGGGCGGGGGCAAAAAAGATTTTTAACTTTGACATTATCGAGATCGCCACCCTATAACCATAATCCCATTGCTGAGCATGAAAGACGAACAAAAAAAATCGTGATACAAAAATTGACCCCTACATAGGTCTGGCCCCACCCCCAGGGACTCACATCCTGAGCCATAACTTTAAACAGTTGATATCCCCACCCCATAACCATAAATACCATTGCTGGGCATCCAGATACGAACAAAATCATGATACTATTGATGACCCTTAGGTCAGGGGCCAACCCTAGACCGAGACTTAATTTCTGGGCCTTAGCTTTGAAATGGTTTAGACTCCCCAACCCATAGCCATATATACCATTGCTGTGCATAAAGATACAATTGAGTGATACAGGCCCTTAGCTTTGAAATGGTTTAGACTCCCCAACCCATAGCCATATATACCATTGCTGTGCATAAAGATACAATTGAGTGATACAGGCCCTTTGGGCCTCTTGTTTCTCAAAAATGTTCACCTCCACGATACTACTTTAAAGTGTTCTTAGTGGTAAGTACATTATATAAGCAAATCTAGATCAAAGTTCAATTGTAAGTCCTGATTTAGTTTTCTTAGCTGACATGTCATAATACATTACGTGCGTTTAAACATAGTAAAACATATTGCTTCCACAAATTTGGACTGTTTTGATGTATACAAACCAATAGCTATCAGTACTGTTTATTGTTGCGGAGTGAGCTGGGATATCATTGAGCTGTGTTTAGTTTCGCGACACGGTTAGAAGTGAGACTGTCTCCCGCCACACACAACAGACAGGACCGTTAAATGTAGTCACGTGAAGTACGAACACCGCTGACATCTACAGCGTGAATTAGGAAAACGTTTAGCCAACTATGCAGTGTTATCACGCTTCCAAGACGACACCGAAATTCCTGAAGGCCATGTATTGTACCCCGTACAGCTGATATCATATACCACGATGCGATTTATTCCAATAAAACTTACATTTTGGCAAATGAGCCGTTGTAATCCCATTGAGACGGGCTCCACCAAACACTTATCCGGAGGACGCGCGCGCGATGGCGGATCTTCATATGCATACCCAAAACACACAAAGGGCTGTGGTTTTTATTATAATTAGAAACAATAGAGTACGCGAGACAGGTAGAGCACCTAGACAATATACTCGACAATACTCTGATATTCCTCTCGAAGAGCGAAGTCGTCAGCTCGTAGATAATGTGTCGCCTGCCCGGAATCCAGTGCTTATGTAACAAAAACATATGATTCATAAGTAAACCTCGTAGAGATTATATATAATATGAACATAAACACGTAGCTAACTGATTTCAAACGAAACCGTGTGACAAAACAAGTTTCATCACCGCCAATACGGTTACATAATTACAATGCTAACCTAGTTCAAATAGGTCTACATAGGAGGTATATGTAAAGGGATTAAAAGTCAGATAGAAAAGGTCGTTCTAACTCTTTGAAGGAACAAGGTTGCAAACAAACCGAAGTAATAACTAGAGAAAAACTATTCATAAAGATGTAAGCTCAAAAACAAACGTTACACGATGTAGTCATGATCAAACCGCACGATCATATAACTACTGATGTATTCCTGATCCAACCAAACTATCAAATAAGTCTACGGATGTAGTCCTGATCAAACCACACACTCATATAACCCTTCTGATGTAGACTTGATTAAACCAAACAATCCTATAATCTTACTGATGTGGTTCTAATCAAACCACACAACCATATAACCCTATTGAAGTTTTCCTGATAAAAAACACAATCATATAACCCTAATTATGTAGTCTTAATCAAACAACACAATCATATAATCCTAATTATGTAGTCTTAATCAAACCACGCAATCATATAACCCTACTGTCGTAGTCCTAATCAAACCACACAATCATTTAACCCTACTGAAGTTTCCTGATAAAAAACACAATCATATAATCCTAATTATGTAGTCTTCATCAAACCACACAATCATATAACCTTACTGTCGTAGTCATGATCCAACCACACAATCATATAACCCTACTGTCGTAGTCCTAATCAAACCACACAACCATATTACCTTACTGTCGTAGTCATGATCCAGCCACAAAATCATATAACCGTACTGATGTATTCTTAATCAAACCACACAATCATATAACTATACTGATGTGATCCTGATCCAATCACACGATCAATTGTACCAAATCTGAATCAGATCTTTTAGAATCAGTTCAACTAGAAGCTATGCGTTTAATTACTGGCCTCAGACGAGGTACATCTAATCACATTCTGTATACTGAAACACAACTTGAAACATTATACACACGAACCCAAAATCATAAACTAACATTAATGTATAAGATTCTTAATGACTACACTCCAACTTATCTCGATAATATCATTCAATCATTTCTAAATGTAAATAATAACTATACCTTCAGAAATAACAGATTCTTTAATATACCACAGACAAGAACTACTACTTATATGAATAGCTTCTTCCCTTNGTCTCAGAAACTTTTATTAACTGTGTTCCGAGGAAACTTAACATCATTTTATGTCAGCTAAGAAATTTTAAAAGTGATCTTAACTTTGATAAGTTACAAGACCATCTGTTGATGATACTTCCTGTGTATGTGGTGTACAGAGGGAAGATCTAATACATTTTTTCTTTCAATGTCCTCTGTATTCAAATATTAGGCATCATATTACCACTATTTATAATCTAGTAGGATA
This sequence comes from Mizuhopecten yessoensis, assembly GCF_002113885.1. NCBI lineage: Eukaryota > Metazoa > Mollusca > Bivalvia > Pectinida > Pectinidae > Mizuhopecten > Mizuhopecten yessoensis. The sequence continues at coordinate 666 of NW_018479905.1, read as the reverse complement.
TTTAAATCTGCACTGTTTAGTATATGGTATTAGTAATGCATCGGACCAACTAAATAAAACTATTCTTATACATGTTGACTCTTATATTAAATCATCAACACGCTTCGTTACTTATACGTGGTAGATAAATTCCAAATGAATATTCACGTATTGTTATTATTATTGTTATTCAGGCAAGTTTTATCCCTTACACAACGAGTATAAGACATAAGCTGGTGTGGGTGTGGGTGTGCATGAGTGTGAGAGGAAAACGAATCACAACATTTTATATATTTAAGCATTGTACCTAGCTACCGGAAATAGAAGAAGACTGATATAGGCAAAGCCTGTTGTCTTATTCTTTTGTCAATACTGTTCTAATATCTTCTTTAATATTAACTTATATGTTTGTATTATATATGTATTGTCAATAAAATACTTTTGAAATTGAAATCATATAACCCTACTGATGTAGTCTTAATCAAACCACACAATCATATAACCATACTGATGTGATCCTTATCCAATCACACGATCATATAACCCTACTGTCGCAGTCATGATCAAACCACACAATCATATAACCCTACTGTCGTAGTCATGATCAAACCACACTTATATACCCCTACTGATGTAGTTCTGAACTGATGTAGTCCTAATCAAACCACACAATCATATAACCCTACT